>NC_084732.1:61565201-61752701 GCF_033978785.1 Entelurus aequoreus
TGTGTACCACGCCGTTTGAAAAGAACGGGTCTTCTGTCCCGAAGTCAAAAGCAAACCTTTTAGCTCCGGCGTTGGTCTACCTTTAATTATTACCTCCTGCTTCGATTGAAAGTCCAGTTTAGAAAACTGTTTTATTTTACATATGTAATCCTCCATGTTTTTAATAAAAGTTCAGGCGAGAGGAAATAAACAATCGCTGCACTTGACTTCTTAACTTTTTTTTCTTTTTTTTTTCTTCTGCGGCCGAGGAATGATCTCTGGGATCACTACCGCCCTCTACCACCAGGAGGCCGGATTACTGCGAGCCTCAGCCAGTACGTCTTTTGCAGCAGTTTTATGAATGCTCAGCACAAAAAATACGTGACACACATACAGTTGTTGACAAAATACACTGTACATTATATACCTCAGCTAACTAAACTATGCAATAGTTTAGTTAGCTGATATAATTCATATAGCAATACGGTCTCACTGCACAGCAGGCCAGCAGTTAGCCGAGTCATTGCGCACAATCCATGTTGAGGCTCAACTGAGTGACGTGCCTCAACTGGCTGCTGATTACCGCACCGTCTCTTCTCAGTATTTGAACGGCAAATGCGAAAATAAAAATAAAAATAATCTAAAACTGGTGAAGTTAAATGGAAAATAACTTTAGTATAATCACTGGATACATATAACAATTTAATAAAATTTTTTTTCTTTTTACATTTTTTTTCTTTCCATGATGGCAGGTGAGGCCCCGCCTCCCCTGCCTCTACTGACTGCACGTCACTGGTAGTAATATGTCAACTGTTAGAAGATCAGATTCGGAGGAGTCTGATTCGACTATCGACCTCACAGCTCAATTGTCAGACATTGAACCCTACTCCTGCTTCTGGGAGAGGGTGGCAAGCCCCTGTGGGTTGGTAGGACGTTCTGGGGGTGGAGGGGCCCTTGGTGGAACTTACCGGAAATTGAACCCCAGTGGGGCTGATCCAGGGACCTCACTAAACTATCCAATCTCTACCATTTTTATTTGTTGATTTGAGAGTTAAAGCTTTTTGGAGGTGGAAAAAGTCACCAGTGAGATCTGTTTATTGGTTGGGATCCCAATTAGCTGTTTTCTTGCTAGCATATACACTGTATGTAGCATACATACAAGCATACAAAACATGTCGTCTCTGCACTGCTGACCTGTCTCCGCTCGAGATGGTCTCCTGCTGGCCCCACTATGGACTGGACTCTCACTATTATGTTAGATCCACTATTGACTGGACTCTCACAATATTATGTTAGATCCACTATGGACTGGACTCTCACTATTTTATGTTAGATCCACTATGGACTGGACTCTCACAATATTATGCTGGATCCACTATGGACTGGACACTCACAATATTATGCTAGATCCACTCGACGTCCATTGCACCGGTCGCCCAGGGGGGCTGGGGGGTCCCCCACATCTGCGGTCCCCTCCAAGGTTTCTCATTGTCCCATTGGGTTGAGTTTTTCCTTGCCCCGATGTGGGATCTGAGCCGAGGATGTCGTTGTGGCTTGTGCAGCCCTTTTAGACACTCGTGATTTTGGGCTATATAAGTAAACATTGATTGATGTTTTGCCATAGTCAATTGGTCGACAAAATCTAACGAATCAGATTTGATGATAAAAATACTCAGTCAAAGACAACCCTTGTTATTACACAGGGACATGCCCTGGAAAAGGTACACAGTGGTACTTTGAGATAACAATCAACCTCATGGGGTACATTTGAATGTGTTGTACATTTAAGAACCATACCTTCTAGACCGTGGAATGAAGGTGTATAACACGTAACATATTGGTCGACAAATTATTTGTAGTCATCGTTTTAATCACTTTGCTATGATTAATTACGACTGGAAACAATCCTATAACAAAAAATGTCGCTTTCAGTTCAAAATATAATGAAAAAAATGTGGTTGGATAATCCAATAGAAAACATTTGAAACTTCCACATCACAACACAAACACACATCACTGATGCCATGTGTGTGCTTTGTTGAGCTGTCTGTTTGTGTGCCATGCTGAGGAATGTTGACATTCCCTGTTGACTTGTACTTGTTGTTTCTGCCAAATAGCCTGAAAGGCAATCTGTTGTAAACCAGACTCAAATTTAGAAAATAGCTTTTCAACCTTCCTCTTCAATATTTGTCTTTTGATGCTGAATGTCGTTGAATAATTAACCTATTGTCATTGAAACGGCTTATACTAGGGGTCCCCAAACTACGGCCTACGGGCCAGATCCGGCCCGCCACCGTCCAAAATTCGGCCCACAGGAAGTCCTAATTTAAAAAAAAAAAAATAATTTATTTATTTTTAATTTTTAAATTACAATTTTTAAAAAATCTGTCCTTCCTAATCCATTTTCTACCGCTTGTGTCTCATAGCTGCTCAGGCAAAACCTGCATTTTCCCATCGATAACACTCAGAATATATATATATATATATATATATATATATATATATATATATATACATATATATATACATATATATATATGTATATATATGTATATATATATATATATACATATATATATATATATATATATATATATATATATATATACATATATATATATATATATATATATATATATATATATATATATATATATATATATATATATATATATATATATATATGTATATATATATATATATATATATATATATATATATATATATATATATATAAATATATATATATATATATATATATATATTTATATATATATATATATATATATATATATATATATATATATATATATATATATATATATATATATATATATATATATATATATATATATATATATATATATATATATATATATATATATATATATATATATATATATATATATATATATACCGGTATATATATATATATATACATTTTCCACCGCTGTCCCTATGATACTAAACATTTTGAAATGATCAGAGACCAAGTAAATACAGTTCCAGTATTGTTGAGACTTGATACCGGCACTGATGCTAATACTTTACATTTTTCAAGATCTTTAAGGGATTTTGCCTTACATTTGTTGATCATGTAAATAACTAGAATAAAACACAGCACAGTGAGATATTAGATTAACCAAAATATATTCTTTAATAACTAACTTTGTTACAATTGCACTAATATTTGAGCAAAATCAAGTCAATAGTGCAAAATTAACATGTGAAAAGTAAAAACTACTACTGGCCCTAATTCAAATATTTTTTTCTTTTTGTTCCCAAAACTTTCTTGATTCCAAAAATGTATTCCTTATATCAACAATCTAACAAGGTGAAAACATAACAAAAACACAAATGTTTGTGAAAATAAATATGGAAGAGAACTAATATTGATTCACAAATAGGTTTGTTGATAATTTTTAACTTAAATCTTGTTCTGTCCTTTTCATTTGATCACAAAATAATTTATGACCTTACATTTTCTCATAAAAAGTACAGTCTCTGTATCGTTAATATTGGTCCTATATTTACATGGTATTGGATGGATGCTAAAATTCGCAAACCCCTACCAAAAATGTAATTTTGTTCATCTGATCCTACTTGGAAAAAATATATCAAAGAGCTTTAAAAAAACATTAAAAAAGTAAATTTATGTATTTCTGTTGGCAGTAAAATTGTCTACTAATCTGAGTAACCAAAACGGACAACACCATGTGTTTGCAGTATATGTTAAACAGTTTGTAAGATGAGTCCAAAGACCTGAACATCAATAATTGTAAAACGATTCCAGATTTAATTAATCTGATTCCTTTCTGAGTGTTTCCTTCTCCTATTACTTCCCTCTTCTTGTTACATTACGAGAAAGAGGAGACAGCAGGATAACTGCTCCAACAACGCCAGCATGCTTAAGTAAAGCTCTGCATATTAATGAAGTATAGTTCACAACAACATTTTAAAGCAAGGGCAGCCTGTGGCAGCCGACTCCCAGTCAGCTGATAAGACTGGGATTTGAAGCAGGAGTTAATTAACCAATGTTTGAGAAGAATTATTATGCTGAATCAAGGGTGAATTATCAGTTGCCTCGCTGCACAGCTCCCTTGGTGATTCGGCACAAATTGAGAGATGAAAGCTATTCCCTAGGAATTTGGTTTAATTTCTTCCGACAGACTCATTCGACTGAACCATGGTAACCTCCAGCTGTATCAGGAACATTTCATTCTATTCAATCTGCTGAAAGCAACTGGTAAAAACGCTCCTTTAAAGAACACAGTTAGGTATTCATTTTCATGGTCGACTGACTTATACAGTGGAACCTGTTTAGGCTCATAGGCTGACTCATGTTAACATTCCCAAACTAGCCATTTCTTGCACATTTACTGGTGACTTTTGCCAGATATGTCAAAAGAACCTGCAATAACAAATGATTTTTGAAATTATTTGGTGAAATTGTTTACGCTCAATTGTGCAAAATTTAATTGACGCTTTTTTTTTTTTGGTGAAAAGGTGAATAAAAGAATGGCTGAGAAATCATCAAAGAACGCTAAAGCTTTCAAGCAGGGGTGTCAAACGTATGTCCGGCGGGCTGGATCAGGGCCACGGACAGGTTTTATCTGGGCTGGGCCGCGAGATGAGTTTGCCAAGTATAAAAATGAGCTAACATTTTTGAATGACAGAAACTAATGTGTCCACTGGATTCACATTAGATTCTGTTGGGCAAGCAAACGGTTTATACCGGGGCCAAGCAAAGGTACACAGTAAAGCTTGGCTACGGCTCCTCCCCATAGACCCAAATAGGTCGTAAAACCTTGTACGTCCTCTGCTTTGAACACATCGTTCTTTAGCACCCTCATTTGGTGCTCATAGGGACAGCACTACAACCTGTCAAAAATCTGTATAGTCCTACTTAAGCCCCAGCAAAATGTTATTTTAGATTTTTAAATATTTGTATCTATTTCAGTTAAAAAAACACTCAACAGTTCACAAATAGTAATTCTGTTCCGATCTAATCCCCACTTGAGTGTTTGTGCTGAGTTGCGTGTGTGGAGGGGAGCAGGGGGTGAGTCTTTTATTTAGTCGTCTGCTGGGTTAGCCTAGCTGAGCAGTCCAATGTGACAAGAATTGCCAACCGTTTCTTGAGCACAAACACAAAAACAGAGACTACAATTCAAAGTATTGTAACATTCCAAGAACTGGAGGCTTGGACAGATTCCCAGTTTGTCTTTCTTAATTTCACTAAAATGCAGCGTTTCACCCTACCAAGTCTGTGGCTCTAATTTTTCGGGCAACTCTCAAACTACCTTTCACCCCACAACACACATCACTTCACATCCTTGTCCCGGAAGTCCAACCCCTCAGTCAAAGCCATTGGCTAGAACCGGTAGCCAGCCGCTACACCATTTTTCATCACCACCAACAGAGTATGTTTGCTTATTTCATTACAGCACGTCCCCTAAACATTAAAATACGACATGAATGAGCACAACATAGAGGGTGGGTTTGTTTACTATGAAGTTTATATCTTTAGTTGTTGAAATTAAATAGGAAGTGACTGGCTAGTTGTTTTGGTAGCAGCTCAGATGATTAGTCCATGTGATTACGTCTGCGCTGAGCAGATGCGCAGAGGCTTGATATAGCGCTTATATGGTCTGCTGACAACAATGTTTCCTTTCCCCAAAATCTCACTCTAATTTGATCCACTTTCTATGGATTTATTTTGTGAACAAAATGACAATGAAAGGGTTCATTGAGAGGGTTTTATTGAAAAAATGAGAACTGAAGTCATGAGAATCGATTATTTTCTTAGCACCCAAGTCAGTCAAGCCCGCCCCTTAGCTCGGTTGAGAAAAAATCCTGGAGCCGTTCCTGCCCAAAAAGTCTTTGTGAAAAATTACTAAACCCTCTTGAATTGCTTATGTGTTTTTGAGTTAACACAGGATTAAAACGTGGACATGACAAATGGGTTATTTGATATTTAGAAGAGTTTTTATTTATTTATTTTGTATTTCGTTCAATCTTAGATAGGCTGTGACTTAAAGTTTGATGGCTTTGTAGATACACTGAGACGAAGTCTGAGTTCATTGTGTTCTTTATTGTGTTTTTGAAAATGCACCAATTCTTTCCCTCAGAATTGTCAGCTAACTTGAAGTTTTTTGTCAAGAGTATTATTTGTGATTTATACATTTTCAGAATGGAATAGTTCTATTTTAGGCCAGAGTAAAACGAAGAAAACAATCTGAAATTGTCTTTGTTTTTAAGTTATCATGCCATGATTTTACCAGTCCGGCCCACTCTGGAATAGACTTTCCTCCGTGCAGACCCTGAGCTAAAATTAGTTTGGCACCCCTGCTTTAAAGCTAAGTGGCAGTTCCTTTCCTCGTGTTTCTTATACTGTTTTGCTTTTATCCATTTTGACGTAAACACAAATCTGCATTTGCAAAACTACGCAAACAGTAATGATGACGCTGCTCATTTCAAGGACTTTTAAAACTCAAAAAGCACTCGGAGTTAGTAAACAAGTTCTGACTCCAGACAGTGATCTGGATCACCCTCAAAATGAAATCACTTGTTTTTTATCCCATTTCCGACCTTTCCTGAAAGTTTAATCATGAACTGCCCACATAATTGAAGCCCGTAATGTATCTTGTAAATAGTAAACATCCCATCACCAATCAGTTATTTGATAAACTGGCTCCATTCATCTCTGATTCTTCTGTACTGTGACAGTGACAGCGCTTTTGTCATTGTCCGAATACTTTGGGACTGCAAATTTGTAGTTTAGTGAAACATAATCTTCAGGATTTTATGAGATTGTGAATATGAAGTAATTATTTAAACTTTCCATATCAAAACTGCTTTGCAACAATGATTATGGTGCTGCAGTGTCCCGACACGTTCTCAGTGCCCTTTACACCCTTTGTGCTTTGGGATTACCATGTAATCCCTGGTATTCATCAAACCAAAAGATTAGAGGTCATTTTCTTATAATGCTACAAATAATGCTCTCAGTGTAGAGACACTAAGCTGGGCAAGGAGTTTCACAACAAAAGGATGATCTGTTTAGTTCGACGTTCTGTACTCTGAAAATTATTTACGACTACTCATTCAATATTAGTAGTATTTGTTCATTTACTGATTATCCTCCACATAATAATTTGATGAATAAAACCCAAGTTATTGTTTCCAGTAAGGAATCACGTGAATACAATTAATACCTTGCAGACATGCAAATATGTTAACACAAAACCCATTGTATCAGAATCGGTTTCACAATAGTATTGTGCAAGTAGCGTCGTGAATGTAATGTAGCGTCTCGACAGAAGCACACAGAGTCTGATGCTGTTTTTAAACTTTATTGCCAATTTGAACAGCTAATGGAGTTCACAACACCGCTAGCCAGTAGCCTCAACAACAACACAGCACTTCCTCATTATGCACCAATGGCGAATAAATCAAGCGAGGTTGCATTCACAAACACCCGGAATTCTGAGCATCAACATTACAATAGAAGTAGGTAGTATGTTCTGTATTGTTACAATAATGATGCCAATTTGTTGTAGACTGTATTTCTTCTTTTTTAATGTATTACTTGGTTATGATTTAATTAATTTAACTGAAGTACAGTCTGTTCAACTGGAATGTCAAAACATTCCATAAATATAAAAAGGCATTACTTGTTTGGGCACTGATTAAGCACCGACGGTGTAGTAGTTTGATACTAGTATCGGGTAAAATGTAAATAATATCCATTCCTATCCGAGGATATGGGTTACCCAGAATGACAGCATGTCAGGTAAGATAGCTCATTTCTGAAAGCTCATTTTTCATCTTACATCAGTAGAATGTAAATGCAAAAATGAAGAGAATTTTTCCAGAACATGAACATTACTACGTCATTTCACAAAATGTTCCCGACGTTTATTTGACACAGTGTGGGTGGAGGTCACCTTTACTGCAGCTGTTGTGCTGCTTATTAGACATGGACCAAAACAACCACCTGCTTCTTGTAAAGCAGCAATGCAAATCACAAGTGATGTGTGTGCATGCGTGCGTAACGTGCGCTTGTGTGTGTTGGCTTGACACACAGGCTCTTATTTTATTTTATTTCGTTGATATTAATCGTGTATGTGTGTCTGGACTGAAAATATGTGTGTGCACTTAATGTGTGTAGATGTCCACCTGCACTCCTTGTCAGTAGCCATCAAAACAAGGGTTACACAGTTTCTAATAAGAGTATGAATATACATTGTATATATATATATATATATATATATATATATATATATATATATATATATATATATATATATATATATATATATATATATATATATATATATATATATATATATATATATATATATATATATATACAAACCCTGTTTCCATATGAGTTGGGAAATTGTGTTAGATGTAAATATAAACGGAATACAATGATTTGCAAGTCATTTTCAACCCATATTCAGTTGAATATGCTACAAAGACAGCATATTTGATGTTTAAACTGATAAACTTTTTTTTTTGTGCAAATAGTCATTAACTTTAGAATTTGATGCCAGCAACACGTGACAAAGAAGTTGGGAAAGGTGGCAATAAATACTGACAAAGTTGAGGAATGCTCATCAAACACTTATTTGGAACATTCCACAGGTGTGCAGGCTAATTGGGAACAGGTGGGTGCCATGATTGTCTATAAAAACAGCTTCTCAAAAAATGCTCAGTCTTTCACAAGAAAGGATGGGGCGAGGTACACCCCTTTGTCCACAACTGCGTGAGCAAATAGTCAAACAGTTTAAGAACAACGTTTCTCAAAGTGCAATTGCAAGAAATTTAGGGTCCATAATATCATCAAAAGGTTCAGAGAATCTGGAGAAATCACTCCATGTAAGCGGCATGGCCGGAAACCAACATTGAATGACCGTGACCTTCGATCTCTCAGACGGCACTGTATCAAAAACCGACATCAATCTTGAAAGGATATCACCACATGGGCTCAGGAACACTTCAGAAAATCACTCTCACTAAATACAGTTGGTCGCTACATCTGTAAGTGCAAGTTAAAGCTCTACTATGCAAAGCGAAAGCCATTTATCAACAACATCCAGAAACGCCGACGGCTTCTCTGGGCCCGAGATCATCTAAGATGGACTCATGCAAAGTGGAAAAGTGTTCTGTGGTCTGACGAGTCCACATTTCAAATTGTTTTTGGAAATATTCGACATCGGGGAAGCGAACCATCCAGACTGTTATCGACGCAAAGTTCAAAAGCCAGCATCTGTGATGGTATGGGGGTGCATTAGTGCCCAAGGCATGGGTAACTTACACATCTGTGAATGCACCATTAATGCTGAAAGGTACATACAGGTTTTGGAACAACATATGCTGCCATCTAAGCGCCGTCTTTTTCATGGACGCCCCTGCTTATTTCAGCAAGACAATGCCAAGCCACATTCAGCGCGTGTTACAACAGCGTGGCTTCGTAAAAAAAGAGTGCGGGTACTTTCCTGGCCCGTCTGCAGTCCAGACCTGTCTCCCATCGAAAATGTGTGCCGCATTATGAAGCGTAAAATACGACAGCGGAGACCCCGGACTGTTGAACGACTGAAGCTCTACATAAAACAAGAATGGGAAAGAATTCCACTTTCAAAGCTTCAACAATTAGTTTCCTCAGTTCCCAATTGTTTATTGAGTGTTGTTAAAAGAAAAGGTGATGTAACACAGTGGTGAACATGCCCTTTCCCAACTACTTTGGCACGTGTTGCAGCCATGAAATTCTAAGTTAATTACTATTTGCAAAAAAAAAATAAAGTTTATGAGTTTGAACATCAAATATCTTGTCTTTGTAGTGCATTCAATTGAATATGGGTTGAAAAGGATTTGAAAATCATTGTATTCCGTTTATATTTACATCTAACACAATTTCCCAACTCATATGGAAACGGGGTTTGTATATAAAAATATACTGTGTATATATAAATATACTTTGAAGCAAAGGAAAAAACATACAGTAATTCAAAATAATTACTATAATGCCTTTTAAAAACATCCAAAAACTTCCAACAACGTTTTATATTCATGCTGTAAGTATGTATATAATGTAGTAAAAGGCACATTCATAACATTTAATATTTACTGTATTTTAGTCATTTTGAGCATTGTTAGGACTTTTATTTTTGGGCGCAGTAATTTCACAGATGCATCGCAAAGTTCATTATTTCTTTCAACAATAACAGTTACTACTAAACATGACAGACTTAATGAGAGATAACACTGACTACATTGGGACAAATGATGATACAAAACCATGTCTTTTTGAGCTTGAATATAAGGAGGATGAGCTAGTCTACAAGTTTTAGAAGCTAGATGATAAGCAGATCCATCTCAATTTAAATACTAAGCATCATGTAGCAATATTGCTAAGTGCTAAACAAGAAATACAAACCACGAACATTAAAAACAAAAACACTTACTGTACAATGTCTGCTCTCACCAGGACTGATGGGATGTTTGTATCTTTCAGCACAAGACTTGTAGAAGATGAATTTATCATAATCCTCACTCCTCAGGTAAAAAAAACACAGGAAGAAAACGAGCATCTTGTTGCGTTTTCCTAGCAATGTCTTTAATTGTAAGTAGAATTTTAAAATTGACCAACTTCTTTTCTCATGACCACAACCTTCTACCATACAAGTGCAAGGCATGATTTATAATCTAGCAAATACTTCCACCAACTCAATGGCGATGCAGCAGCTCAGTAGGTTTATAGTTGCAGTACCTCCGTAATCTAAAAATAGTTTGTCTGCGTTAGCTAATATAATAACAATGTCGTTAATGCTTGTAACTTAGCATTGAAGCACTGGAGCATTGTTGGCGGTTTTTAGATGTTTTTTTAGAGGTGTTCATGGGCGGAATAGAGGATTCCAGTTAGCTATACTGTTAGCCACCTCTTGCTAGCGTTAATTTAGAATGCACAAAAAGAGAAACACATGTGTGTTCTTGTCTCACATAGGGATTGTGAATGATCGGTAAAATTCCCCCAAAAAGTGCAGTTCCTTTAAGGCACGTGTCAAACTCAAGGTCCGGCGGCTAGATCTGGCCCGACACATCATTTTAAGCCTTGACTTAATATGCGTTATTAGAGTACTTTATCTTTTCTTACTAAATATATTTCTTCTTTCCATTTTGATGTTAAAAAACAACATGTACTGCATTCAATTGCATATCTTTCCAAAACATTTTTCCCAAACATTTTTTGTTAAAAAAAACTAAAACTTCTAATATCTGCATGACTTATGATTTAAAAGCCAGTTATCCATCAAATTTTACACTGTAAAAGTGACTTTACGATGAAATTCTGGCAACTGAGCTGCCAGTTTTTTACTGTAAAGACAACCTTCATACCTTTTCCCATATACAGTAATACACTAAAAAAACAACAATCGTAGATTTTACGGTAGAAACTGGTAGCTTCGTTGCATGAATTTTATTGTAAAAAAACTGTGGTTTTCAATTCCATTTACAGCAGGGGTGTCAAACGTACGGCCCGAACAGGTTTAATCACGGCTGTTGCTGGCGAGATGAGTTTGCTGTTTAGCAAACAATAATAATAAAAAGGAACTGCACTTTTTTTATTTTAAGAAACTGCTCTTCTAAATGTGTCCACTGAATGTCGCAATAGCAATGCTGTTAGGCAAGCATACGGTTTCAAGCGGGGCAAAGCAAGAATGCCAAGCAAGAGGTACACAGTAAACTGTAAATGTGTCTCCTCATCCTCGACCCAAATGAAACATAAAACCAGCCATTTTACATTGTCTACTTCAATCAAATCGTGCTTTGGCACCCTCATTTTCCCAAAATGTCTCTGTCAAAAATGAGAAAAGTGGACGCTGATTGTAACTCAACCATGTTGAATAATTTCTACCTCCATTTGTATGGTTTGTTGAGTTAGCACATTATTAATATGTGGAAATGGCAAATGAAGTATTTGATACTTAAAAGAGTTTTTAATTACTTATGATTTATTTTGTATTTTCCTCAACTCAGCTGTGAGTTAAGGGTACGGCTTTGTAGATACACTTAGACACAAAATCTATGTTCATTCTATTTTTTTATTGTGTTTTTGAAACTGCACCAATTTTTTTCTCCTCAGAATTTTAAACTAACTTCAAGTGTTTTGCCAGGATGATTTTTTTTTAATATGCAGCGGAGATAGGCTCCAGCACCCCCCGCGACCCCGACGGGACAAGCGGCAGAAAATGGATGGATGGATGTACATTTTCAGAATGTGCTTGTTCTATTTGTGTCCAAAGTAAAACAAAGAAAACTATCTGAAGTTGTCTTTCTTTTTAAGTTATTATGACATGATATTATCGGTGCGACCCACTTGGGAATAGATTTTCCTCCATGTGGCCCCTGAGCTAAAATTAGTTGGACACCTCTGATTTACAGCAGTATTGTATGCTGTAAAAAAATAACACAGCAAATTTTATGAGACAGTTATTTTCACAGTAAAATCTATAGATTTGTTTTTTACAGCATACGTAAAAAAATATGTAATGATCAAACGGCAATTAAATATATGTTTTGTGTATACAAATGAATATTCATTATTCACTGTGACAAGCGGCCCTCTGAGGGCAACAATAACTGTGATATGACCCTCAATGAAAACGATTTTGACACGACTGCTTTAAGAGTAAAAGCCAGATAGCCCTATTTTCTTAGCCTACTCTTATTTGATATAAATTAGGTGATGGTTATATTATTATTAATTACATTAAGAACAGTTAATTTGTAATATTTGACAAGGAATTAAAAATATACAATTGTTGAATGACTTAAAAATTTGCATTAGTGGCAAAAAAAAGTGTGACGTGGTCGTGGCATGTTGATGCCGGAGGTCGTCCTTCCAGGATGCTGCGGAATGACAGGGAATGATTTATTTATATAAATCAAACAAAAAGACAGGAAACAAACAAAACAAGCGTGCCTGACACAAGGGAAGCTAACAGGATAGCTCACAAGGAAAGCTAAGGCGGAACTTAGCGCAAGAAACACAAGGGATACACGTAACAGTTGCATGACAGCAAACAAAAGCACCAGACGGAGTGACGGGAAAAGGCAGGACTAAATAGTTCTCTGATTAGTGCCCGGGAACAGGTGAGCGTCACGAAGACTAATCAGAGGCAGGTGAAAACAATGAATAGCCATATCAACCAAGGAGACACAAAAACGGGGTACTGAAACAGAACTTAAACAACAAGTGAATGAAAACGTAAATAAACTATGATCCGGGCAACGGATCATAACAAAAAGATTTTGGAAATGAGCTATCTTACCTGACATGCTGCCATTTTGGGTAAGCCATATCCTGGGATAGTCACATGACCACACTACGCCAAAGACACAGAGAGTAACAAGCGGTAGAAAATGGATTAGAAAGGACAGATTAAAAAAAATAATAATTAAGTTTTTTACTTATTACTTTTTGAAATCTGTCCTTGGGACTTCCCGCGGGCCGGATTTTGGATGCTGGCGGGCCGTATTCGGCCCGCGGGCCGTAGCTTGGGGACCCCTGGTTTAATGGAAGGATAAAAGATACATGTTACAACTTTAGAAACAATAATCAGGTAAATGAATTCTGTTTATGGTAAATGCTCTCTCTCTTGTCAAAATTCTGTGTGGCAGAAAAGCAAGTTGGTGCCGGGCGGAGGAGGAGGAGGAGGTGGAAGAGGAGGAGGAAGAGGAGGACGGTCCTGCTGTCACAGATGGAAATACAGCAGTAGGTTTGAGAAGGACACATAATCCTGTTTATTTTGTCCTGAGTGGCACAGACGAGCATTGGCCACAGCGATACAAAATCACATGTATTCGCTTTAAGACCCAAGCGGACGTCACAGGAGCACATCGTCCACTATGGAAACTTTAGCCGTCATTTAATTGCCGGCAGAATATTATAACAACGGTGGGATTCAAGCCGCAAACTGTGGGTTTTGGGCAAACGAGGTGAAGGTTTTTCGTTCGACCAGGCAACAGTTTAGAAAATGTACAAGACACAAAACAAAGATGTTGCCGAGACTGTACGCATGCGCACTCTAAGGTGAGTAAATTTGACTGTTTTGTCGAACTTTTGAACCTAAATGTTATTTTCCAGTATTTATTCGGAATTTATAGTTTTTTAATAACTTTGTATAGTTGTATTAAAAGAAATAAACAGTTATCATTGACATTGTCAGGTTGTGTACAGCTTTGTTGTCCAAAGTGTGGCACAGGGGTCATTTTTGGAACCCAGCTCGTTTTTTTAAATAACTTAAATTATGATTAATTAGGGGCAGCACGGTGGAACAGGGGTTAGTGCATGTGCCTCACAATACGAAGGTCCTGAGTAGTCCTGAGTTCAATCCCGGGCTCGGGATCTTTCTGTGTGGAGTTTGCATGTTCCCCCCGTGACTGCACCTGGGGATAGGTTGATTGCAAAACTAAATGGTCCCTAGTGTGTGAATGTGAGTGTGAATGTTGTCTGTCTATCTGTGTTGGCCCTGCGATGAGGTGGCGACTTGTCCAGGGTGTACCCCGCCTTCCGGCCGAATGCAGCTAAGATAGGCTCCAGCACCCCCGCGACCCCAAAAGGGACAAGCGGTAAAAATGGATGGATGGATGAGTAATTAGACAATTTTTTCAACTATAATGCAAATGTAAGCGTGAATGGTTTTTTTAGATAGCTTATATTGAATTAATATAATTCCTGTGACTGCGTGGGTTCCCTCCAGGTACTCCGGCCTCCTCCCACCTTCCACCTCCGAAGACATGCTAGGTTGATTGGCAACACTAAAAATTGGTCCTAGTGTGGGAATGTGAGTGTGAATGTTATCTGTCTGTCTGAGTTGGCCCTGCGATGAGGTGGCGACTTGTCCAGGGTGTACCCCGCATTCCGCCCAAATGCAGCTGGGATAGGCTCCAGCACCCCCGCGACCCCGAGAGGCACAAGCGGTAGAAAATGGATGGATGGCATTTTTAATGTACGAAATGTATCAAAGTTGCCAATCGCATCATTTAATTTTTCTGCATTCAACCCTCGCTTATACCTCTGACTTACAGTAGTGGTGTGTAGCGTTTTATTAGAATTGAGAAATCAGAACACCTAAATTATTAACGTATTCACCAAAATACTTGCATCACAAGGTTTAATTGACCATGGTTTTGTAATACAGTACAGTGGCAAACAGGCTGTATAAATACAGTCATACTTCTTTTAGATCTATTTTTAAATGTTTTGCTTCACATCACGTGTAGATTCACTTTTTAATAGTGGCTGTGTTGGAATTACTAAAATAATGTATATTTTTCGTCATTTCAGTCCAATATGTAGAGGAAAGTATCATTACCATAACATCATTCAAATTAAATGAGTACAAAAGCAAAATGTTTCGGAAACATTTGGTTACACATATGATTACACATCGATGTATTCATATGTACAGTTAACTTATTATAATTAATTTATGTGAAAAATATGTGTTGTGACAGAGATGACATTGCGTGGTGGAAAAGACAGCACTTGTTGGAAAAGATCATTGTTAAATGATATTGGCCCTTATTTTCCTTGACACAAAGTGACATCAATTATGAAACGTGACATTGTTATTTATACTTAAAAATAATTCCTATTTAAGGAGACACCTACAAGCAAGACTTGGGCTGTTTCTCAAACTGTGTATGTAACTCCTGAGGACACACATTATGCTATTTATTTTAAGAGTTAAGAGTTTTTATGAATATTATTTGCATTTTAAAGGAGACCTATTATGCAAAAAAAACAATTTTCTTACCTTTTGGTACCTGTTTTTGTCAATTTAGGTTACAAGTCCCAAAAATTTCAAATCAAATCATGGAGCTATCCATCCATTCATCCATCCATTTTCTACCGCTTATTCCCTTCGGGGTCGCGGGGGGTGCTGGAGCCTATCTCAGCTACAATCGGGCAGAAGGCGGGGTACACCCTGGACAAGTCGCCACCTCATCGCAGACCATGGAGCTATGGCGCAGATATTTATAAAACAATCTTGCCTTCCTTCATACTTCCTGCGAATGAGCCGTTTGGAATTTGCCCAATTTGTGACTTTTTTCCTATTTGGTGACGTCAGTGGATATCACCATATTTAGTAAAGTTTTAACCGAAGAGCTTTACGCGAGTTCGCCATTATATATATCTGTCAATAGACTCCCAATGGAAGCGCTAAAAACTACAACATGGCTGACAGGGAGAAGACGCAGTTGAAGTGGAGGCACGTAAATAAGACTGCCCACAAAACACCGCATCCTGAAGAGACGGTCAGAATGTGGCTTGAAGATGCTCTGTAAAACATTATCTATGCAAAATTTTGACCAAGGAATCACCATTACCACAAGGAAGTGGTTTAAATCATAATATGACCATCTAAAGTCTTTATAAGCCCTCCACACAGCTTTTACATGCACTAAGGTCCTAAACAACGTGTGCAAAAAATTAAATAATGTGTAATATGAGTGGGCGTGTTGCTTGTTATCTACTAACACTGTGTGTGCAATTGACAATTATTTAAATGAGGATTTTGCATGTATACCATGGAGACGCTTGATAATTTTCTGCACATTCACGTTATCGTGCTCCTACCTGTCTGCGATGTGCTGAACCAGCAGCACACATCTGTAATCTGCAACACCTTTTTTGAATTGCAATCTAGACAATAGAAACGTATGCACACTGCACTTAATTCTGTGCGTGAGGCTGTGGATCACATCACCAGAGCAGTTGTTCGTCTGGAATGACTCAAGCGCAAGAAAATGCACTATGAAAGACGTCTTTTCATGTAGGAGATTTTTTATAGTAATATATATTTCCTAAATAAATAAAAAAAGTACATTAGAAAAACGCCAGCAGACACCAACATGCATCAATTGAATTTGTTTTAATCAGCCCCATAAGTTATCCAGCAGCAATAACATTATAAAAGAATGTTGCTGAATAGACAATGTCCATCCATCCATTTTCTACCGCTTATTCCCTTCAGGGTCGCGGGGGGCGCTGGAGCCTATCTCAGCTACAATCGGGCGGAAGGCGGGGTACACCCTGGACAAGTCGCCACCTCATCGCAGGGACAACACAGATAGACGGAGAATAGACAATGTGTCTAATATATTTTTTATTTCTGACCGTCCAAAATGTTGACACACACATGGAGGACGGAGAATTCTTATCTGTCAATCATCTGTCTTTCAAGTTCAAGGTGCTGTTTATTGTCCATTATTTAACATGTACAAGACATATAAGAACTGAAATTAAATTTTCGGCACAGTCCCACTAAGAGCAGACATACATTACAGGGAGACAAGAACAGGACCGCTAGCGGATCAGCCACTTACGGCGCTCCTTAAAAAAGGTGGGAAACAGGTGATATTGGGGAAGGGGGGAAGAGTAAAAAAAAATATCAGTCAAAGGCTGGACACCCGGAAGGGGGTCCAGACTGAGGCCAAGGGAAAAAAACTAATTTGCCAAAGCACACGGAGGCCGGCTGCCGCTAAAAAGCGCTACTCAGCCGTCCATCACCCGAAAGGGAATCAAGCTGTGGTGAAGGCGTGGGGTGTGGGTAGGGGTGTGTGTGTGTATATGCCCATTGTCCTGGGTGTAATGATGTTGTGTCTTTAGGCCTGGAGCCGTTCTGCATGCAATGCAAGCAAAGTTCGACTCCCAGGTGTTGTTGAGGTGGGAGGGAGGTCAAAAGCGTTCATCATTGAGGTGTCTTCGGGGGATGTTTTCAGAACATCTTTCTTCTGTTTTGAGCAGCGTCAAGGCCATTCGAGGGAGTCAAATCGTAGATTAGGATTGTTGTTTTTCCAAGTGAGCAGACATTACAATGGCTTGTCTGTTCTATTTGTCAATGCTGGCCCTCATATCCAATCTTCGCAATTCAACAAGCCTCTCCATGATGTGATCCATTTTGCGATTCAGTTCAGAAATCGCCACAGTCTGTGATCCCACAGCTTGACCCAAGCCTTCCATTGCGACGAACAGCCTTTGGGCTCCTTGAGTGGCTGCCATCGTCTTACGAATTTGACGATACAACAGAGCAATGCCCTGCCCAATCAGCACATGTACCGCGATCACGGTTCTAAATAGGTAGATGTCTTCCACATCCTCGACGGAAAGGACTGAGAGGCACATGATTCTCCATTTGTCCCAGGAATCTCTCACGTACCCCGCAGCAATGGTTCGGTCAGAGCAGCCAGTCTTCCCAGAACCTCTTTTCCTCGTCGAAAAGATTTTGTCAATTGAGTCGAGAATCCAGCTAATCAATTCCATGTCTGATGTTTAGATTTGGAGGACAGCGCAGAGAAAGAGGCTTCAAAAAAGTGTAGACAGGACTCCTTGCGCTGTCTTTGCTGTCTATATTCTGCAGCCATGTTGTAGAACAGTGCCAGTTTCCACGTCCTTCTGACACATGCTAAATAAAACGCTAAATATTCTTCCCTGTATTGTGGGCGTTTTGATGATTAGCTTATATCTTGCATATTAATGAAGACAGAGACGCAAAATGGGTTGCACGCCTTATTCTGCTCAATTAACAGATGCAGTCTACTTTGCATACATTTAGTAGATCATCTTTGTGTGTGCTTTCAAGTTTGCACATGTTTTAGTACACGCACACCTTTAGTTAATCGGGCTCTTAGACCGCAGTTCTATAAGTGAACCGAGAAGTGGCGACAGAACACTGTAATGTCAATGTGCATTCACCAGGAATGACGAGCACAATATATTTTTTTTTTTCTTTGTTTTAAAGGAGACCTATTGTGCAAAACCGACTTTTCTTACTCACTGGTAATTTTTTAACGTATTGAGGATCTGCATAAGTCCTAGAAATTTGAAATAAAACCATGGAGGCATGGCGGAGATATTTATAAAACAATCTCGCCTTTCTTCTGTTTCCATTTTCATCTCCCACATGAGGCAGCGTCAAGTGTGCCAGAAAAAAAGAGTTCACACTTCGAATCAAACTGTGGAATCGATTTTTAAAAATGGAATTGATTTAAAAAATACACAGCCCTAGTCATTACTTACTAAAAGCCCTAAGAGGGTGTGATATATAATGCCTAAAATACATTGGAAAGTTAGCGCCCTCTAGGCATCCGCTTAATGGTTGCAAACAGTTCCTTTAGTGTGCGTATTGTGACACAGCCGTGGTCATGCGCTAGCTGGAGACTATCCCAGTTTGGATAAGAGTTAATCCCCAGACAACAGGCACAGTTGAGAATAATATTGTCAGTAGGATTTGGTACTGCTTACATATTATCCGATAATACTGCTGGTGCTCAAACGGCGCTCGGGCCAAATCTTGAAAAAAATAAAAACATACAAATTTAGTTGAAAAACAATGCCCTTTTATTTTTCTGGGAGGCTCTGACATGCTAGTTGAACAGATCAGTAATTTAAAATAGTGCTGTTAAACGATAAAACATTTTCAATCAGTTTAATCACGGATTGTGGTGGTTTCATTTCTATTTTTCACTGTCATGTTACATTTTGGCATGACCCCAGGATGATGATTTTCCACAGAAAACGTCACTTTGAGCAGGGGTTCTTAACCTCTTAAACCCAAATTTTCCACTACAGCGGGGCCTGGAGCTCACTCAAATATTTGCCCTGAATTAGTAATTTTACACTTGATTTTAATAATATTCAATAATCAAATCTAACCTACTTACAGTTTACAACATTGCACACTTTTTTTTAGCTGGTGAGCTACTTATCAAATGACCAAGTCGAGGTGATCTACCTTGAATATACACTGAACAAAAATATAAATGCAACACTTTTGTTTTTGCTCCCATTTTTTATGAGTGAAACTCAAAGATCTAAAACTTTTACTATATACACAAAAGACCTATTCCTCTCAAATATTGTACACAAATCTGTCAAAATTTGTGCTAGTGAGCGTTTCTTATTTGCCAAGATAATCCATCCCACCTCACTGGTGTGGCATATCAAGATACTGATTAAACAGCATGATTATTGCACAGGTGTGCCTTAGGCTGCCCACAATAAAAGGCCACTCTGAAATGTGCAGTTTTATCACACAGCCACAGATGTTGCAAGTGTTGAGGGAGTGTGCATTTGGCATGGTGACTGCAGGAATGACCACCAGAGCTGTTGCCCGTGAATTGAATGTTTATTTCTCTACCATAAGCGGTCTCCAAAGGAGTTTCAGAGAATTTGGCAGTACATCCAACCAGCCTCACAACTGCAGGCCACATGTAACCACACCAGCCCAGGACCTTCACATCAGCAGGTGCACCTCTGTAATCGTCTGAGACTAGCCACCCGGACAGCTGCTGCAACAATTGGCTTGCATAACCAAATAATTTCTGCACTAACTGTGAGAAACCGTCTCAGGGAAGCTCATCTGTATACTCATCGTCCTCATCGGGTTCTCGACCTGACGGCAGTTTGTCGTCAAATGCTCACATTCAATGGCGTCTGACACGTTGGAGAGTGGTTCTCTTCTCTTATGAATCCTGGTTTTCACCGTTCAGGGCAGATGGTAGACAGCGTGTGTGAGGTTGTGTTGAGTTTGAGTTGAGTTTGAGTTTATTTCGAACATGCAAGCATACAACATGATACATCACAATTTCCAGTTTCTCTTTTCAACATGTTCGAAAAGGAGTAGGAAGAAGCAGAGCTTATTTAATCCTACCCCTTTTCTTTTACATAACAGTTTCTAAAACTTTTGTTCACTTCCTGTTCTCAATTTATCCATGTACACATTTGTTCCCTTCAGCTTCTTTCCCTGTCTCAGCAATGCCATTTTAGATTTTCTGTTTACGAGTTTCACGAGCACGACTGAAGTGGCGTTGTTGTTTCTTCCGTTCAGTGGGATGCATGTTTCGATGGTATTAATGTCAATTTCAATTTCTTTTGATTGCAGAAAGTTGACCACTTGCTGTTCTGCTGAGACCATATCCATTTCATCTGGTTCACCTTCATTATTCACAGCTTTCCCATAGGATCTTGGTTTAATTCGGTGCCCTGTCACGATGATATCATTCATTCGTTTATCCTGATCCATTTCATCTATGATGTTCCTCAGCATGTGTTGTCTTCTTGAAGGTTCTTCATTTGTTTGCTCATTTCAGTGGCTTCTTTATTTCTGGAGTTGTTCTCTTTTTTCATTTATTTCATTTCTTCTTTCATTTCTTTCATATCATCTTTCCATCCATTCATCATTTCTTTCCATTTTTCTATAATTTCTTCTTTAAATTCCTGGAATAGTTTTTGTAGTATCCCTTCTTGATTCCCATCATGTCCTGTGCCCAGCTTCAAATCAGTCTTTCCTTTAACTTTTGGCATCGCGGCAGTCGCTGACGTCAGTGCCTCTTATGTCTTAACGGCAGTTACTTCTTTAGCGACTTGCGGCACTTTTAACTTGTTTTTTCAACAATTTCGTACCTTGCGCCGTTCAGAGATCAATTTGAGGTGTCAGCCTGTCATCTTATATCACTCTGCGACTTCTGAATCACTTTAAAACAGCTGTAAACTCGCCGTAGCTTTTGGTTGCTAGGCAACCGCTTTGAACTGCGGGAGGCGCCTTTGGCTTGAGGCTAACGGCTCTTCCAACTCGCCTTATTTCAGCGTATCAGTGCCTCTCAACTGACCAAAATCAGATCGAAGATGCCAGCTGACTCTCCTGTGGCTGTGATCCCAAATCAGTGGTCAAAATCTTCAGACTTAACAGAAACTCCGGTAGTAGAAGCGGAGCCTTTTTTCTTTGCGTCCTTTCTCATTGACAGGAAGTGAGTTTTTTTTGTTTTTTTTTGTGGGAAAGCAGTTTGCTGATGCCAAACTTTGTCAATCGATTGGCCCGTGGTGGGGTATATTCATCGTCCTCATCGGGTTCTCGACCTGACGGCAGTTTGTCGTCAAATGCTCACATTCAATGGCGTCTGACACGTTGGAGAGGGGTTCTCTTCTCTTATGAATCCTGGTTTTCACCTTTCAGGGCAGATGTAGGCAGCGTGTGTGAGGTTGTGTGGGAAAGCAGTTTGCTGATGCCAAACTTTGTCAATCGAGTGGCCCGTTGTGGGGGTGGGGTTATGGTATGGGCAGGCGTATGTTATGCTCAACGAATGCAAGTGCATTTTTTTATTGATGGCATTTTTTAATGCATAGAGATACCGTGACAAAATCCCGAGGCCCATTGTTGTGCCATTCACCCGAGACCATCACCTCATGTTGCAGCATGACAATGCACAGCCCCTTGTTGCAAGGATCTGTACACAATTCCTGGAAGCTGAAAACATCCCAGTTCTTGCATGGCCAGCATACTCACCGAACATGTCACCCATTGAGCATGTTTGGGATGATGTGGATCGGTGTAACGACAGCGTGTTCCAGTTTCTGCCAATATCCAGCAACTTTGCACAGCCATTGAAGAGGAGTGCACCAACATTCCACAGGCCATAATCAACAACCTAATCAACTCTATGTGAAGGGGATGTGTTGCACTGCGTGAGGGAAATGGTGGTCATACCAGATACTGACTGCTTTTCTCACCCGCCCTAGACCCCTGATAAAGCAAAACTGCACATTTCAGAGTGGCCTTTTATTGTGGGTAGCCTAAGGCAGTGATCCCCAACCACCGGGCCGCGGCCCGGTACCGGTCCGTGGAGCGATTGGTACCGGGCCGCACAAGAAATTTTCAACAAAAAAAAAACAAAAAAAAGATTTTTTATTTTTTTTATTAAATCAACATAAAAAACACAATATATACATTATATATCAATATAGATCAGTACAGTCTGCAGGGATACAGTCCGTAAGCACACATGATTGTATTTCTTTATTACAAAAAAAAAAAAAAATACCATAAACCCCCCCCCCTTCCTCAGCTACAAAAAGGTTGGGGACCACTGGCCTAAGGCACACCTTTGCAATAATCATGCTGTTTAATCAGCATCTTGATATGCCACACCTGTGAGGTGAGATGGATTATCTTGATTTAGATTTGGACAGATTTGTGAACAATATTTGAGAGGAATAGGTCTTTTGTGTATAAATTAAAAGTTTTAGATCTTTGAGTTCAACTCATGAAAAATGGGAGCAAAGGCAAGACTGTTGCGTTAAGAGTTCAGACACAAAAACATATCTCTATTTCCTTATTTTAAGTAAATCAATGTTTTTTTTGGAGCAGTGTGGCACATACGAGGCAAAGCTAAAAAACAAATATTTTTGTTGGCCCTCTGGGGACGCTTGAGGCCAAAACAGTGGTCCAATTGTTAAGAAAACATTGACTTAGAGGATGTTAAAATTCTCCATATCTATTCGGAACAACAGAGTTTAACTTGAAAAATGCTTTGGCATTGGTTTATATTTCATGGTCACTGATTTGCTCATTTTGCTGTCAATCGAAAAGGGTTTAAGCCTCAGACAGATCATCCAATCATAATGCGGAAGCTAAGCATCCAGGCCAGATGAGGCCAAGCCCACTTTCTATACACTTCCAGAGACGCTCAACGCAATGACTCTCTAGTTTGGCTGCAGTGGAAAAACCCACTCTATGCTCCCCCATTGAATTCAGTGGAGGCTCAGCTTCAACACTGTTTAATGCACAAATATGAATGAGAAGAAAGTTGCATCAGCTGTGGTGAATGTTGCTGATTCCGAACAAAATTCAAACACATTCAAGTGCCTATTTAGTAAATTATATTTAAACTCAAAAGCACATATTTGACCACTTTTTTTTTTTACATTTTAGGGGAAGCTGAGCTTCCCTTGCAATCGTATAGCAATTGTCAGTGATTAGTGCACAGTGTACACATCTTGAAGTGGACTGACAGAAGTATTCTATATGAGACACAGTCTTAGCTTTAGAAATGTGATGTCTGGACAGATCTTTTGTCAATTCCAGGACATAATGAAAGTAAAAACAGAAAAAAAAACAGTATTCCTCAATGTGTTTTGTTTGTTTATCTTTACAGTGGTTGCCCTCTTTGTGGTTGCTCGCCATAACATCCAGTCAGCTGCTCGTTCAGAAACCTGTTCATTCCCTTCTCATATGCTGAAGACAGAATGCCGATCATAAGCAATGCCAACCACGACTTCAGCACCTACTCGATAAGCACTGATGACAGTAGCCTCGACCGATTCTTCACTGAGATCCCCGAGACAGAGACCATCAAGGGAGTATATTTTCAGCAGGCCCAGTTACTGCGTGACCCCAAGGCCTCTTATGTGGTTGATCACACTCTTCAGGTTCTCATCAACGTCGGGGGCAATCGATATACCTTCCCCTGGAGCACGTTAGAGAAATTTCCCCAGAGTCGCCTGGGACGCCTGCGCTTCTGCACCACGCCGGAGGAGATCGCACACCTCTGTGACGACTACGACGAGACATGCAAGGAATACTTTTTTGACCGCAACCCGACTGCTTTCCGGGTCATCCTTAACTTCCTCGCAGCGGGAAAGCTGCGTCTGCTGCGGGAACTGTGCGCCGTATCCCTGCACGACGAGCTCGACTACTGGGGCGTCAATCCGGGTCATATGGAGCGGTGCTGCCGCCGTCGCATGATCACCCGTGTGGACGAGGTGGCAGAGCGAGACCGCAAGGAAGAGGAATGGAGACAGAAGAGGATGATCCTGAAGAAAAGCCCAGCAGAAATGGAGAGAGGCTACCGCAAGCTGATCTGGATGCTGCGGGAAGTGGTGGAAAACCCTCACTCTGGGTTGGCGGGGAAGATATTTGCCTGCCTCTCGGTCATCATGGTGCTTGTCACTGTGATCAGCCTGTGTATCAGCACCATGCCGGATCTCAGAGATGAAGAAACTAGGGTATGTATGCAACACTGACATTTTTCCCTCAAGCAACTTTTTACAAGTGTTTTTGACAAAAGGTTGATTTTTCCCAGTAATTCCAAACCACTGTCCTGAGACATAGTAGTCCGCTAAACAACAGTAGAGAACATTAAACTAGTCACCCGAAATAGAGTTGCTAAAAATAGATACAGTCAAACCTTGGGTTTCGTACGCCTCACTTTTCGTATGATTTGTATTTTTGACAAAAATATTCGGCAAAAGTTTTCCCCGGTTATTGTATACCATCTCGGTTATCTTAGGGCCCAAAATTGTGAATAACAAACAGGTATTTTTGCTCGCATATCATTCCGCTGAATTGAGTGTAAAAGAAATACGCGTTGGTGACTCAGTCTCTGTACTTTTTTATTGAGTTCAACTAAAATAAGCCACCATGGGTCCAAAGAAAGTTGCAAGTGTCAGCACTTTGATAAAGAAAGTGAGCAACACTACTGAATTTAAGAAAGAGATTGTAGCAAAGTACGAAAGTGTGTGGCTCTTCCCTCATCATCGTCATTTTTGTCAACAAGAGTCTTCAATAAAAGTACAAATTATACTAAATGCTCGCTCATATATGCTTTAAATTCATAATTTCTATGTATTTCATATTGTTTTGTTAAAAAGTTGAAATTAAAGTCCCAACGATAGTCACACACACACTAGGTGTGGTGAAATTATCCTCTGCATTTGACCCATCCCCATGTTCACCCACTGGGAGGTGAGGAGAGCAGTGAGCAGCAGCGGTGGTTGTGCTTGGGAATCATTTTGGTTTTTTAACCCCCAATTCCAACCCTTGATGCTGAGTGCCAAGCACGGAGGGAATGTGTCCCATTTTTATAGTCTTTGGTATGACTTACGATCTTCCAGTACCAGGGCGGACACTCTAACCCAGTGTTTCTCAAAGTGTGGGGCGCGCCCCACTGGTGGGGAATAGAGACATGACAGGTGGGGCGCGAGGAACAGGAGGAAATGTCACTTACAATTAAAAAAAAAAAAATTATATTCTTAGATTTTTTTTTTACTATGCTTTCATTTTCTATACTCACTGTAAATCACTTTGTGATTCTGTCTGTGAAATCCGCTATATAAATAAATGTAAATTACTTATTTTTCCTGTAGGCTTTAAATTTCTAGGTAGGAGCGAAAGTTTAACCAACGAACGAGATTTCTCTACAGAATTTCCTCTCTGGTCAACAAAAGCACCTTGAGGATTCTGGCGGGAACTCTCGTTCAACCCTTTTTCGATTACGCATGCACCTCCTGGTACCCTAGCACCTCCAAAACCCTCAAATCTAAACTCCAAACATCTCAGAACAAGCTAGTCAGGTTACTTCTAGACCTCCACCCCAGATCCCACCTCACTCCTACCCACTTCTCTAAAGTGGGCTGGCTCAAGGTGGAGGACAGAGTTAAACAACTTGCACTGAGCCTAGTCTATAAAATCCGCTACACCTCCCTGATACCGAAGTACATGTCAAACTACTTCCTTAACGTAAATGACCGCCATAACCACAACACCAGGGGGTGCTCCACTAACCACGTTAAACCCAGATTCCGAACTAACAAAGGTCTTAACTCATTCTCTTTCTATGCCACATCAATGTGGAATGCGCTCCCAACAGGTATAAAAGAAAGGGCATCTCTATCCTCCTTCAAAACCGCTATAAAAGTTCACCTCCAGGCAGCTACAACCCTAAACTAACACCCTCCCCGGATTGCTAATAATCAAATGCAGATTCTTTTTCTTATGCCTTCTGATCTCTCTCTCTCTCTCTCTCTCTCTCTCTCTCTCTCTCTCTCTCTCTCTCTCTCTCTCTCTCTCTCTCTCTCTCTATGTCCACTACTTGATGTCCATATCCCCCCCCCCCCCCACCCCCCCTCCACACTCCTGATTGTAAATAATGTAAATAATTCAATGTGATTATCTTGTGTGATGACTGTATTATGATGATAGTATATATGATAGTATATATCTGTATCATGAATCAATTTAAGTGGACCCCGACTTAAACAAGTTGAAAAACTTATTCGGATGTTACCATTTAGTGGTCAATTGTACGGAATATGTACTTCACTGTGCAACCTACTAATAAAAGTCTCAATCAATCAATCAATCAATGACAGACATAGCAACAGTAACTATTGGGGGCGGGGCTAAGCGGAACAAACTTTCACGCGGATGGGTAGCAGGCTAATCAATATCCACTCATCGGGCAGAGAGCTGTGTCCATTCTTCTCCCCTTTGCCACATCTTATCTGTGTGAGATAGGCTTGTCAGCTGTTGCTTCACTCAAAACGAAGTACAGGTCTCAGCTGAACGTCATTGAGCATGACTTAAGAGTGGCAGTGTCAAGCCTGCAACCCCGATTTGAAAAGCCGTGCAGTGCAAAACAGGCTCATTGCAGCCACTAATGCTGGAGTACTGTAAAACTCATGTTCACTTTCCCTGTCTTGCCAAATGCGTAGCTCCTTTTTTTTTTTTTGCAAAGATTGCAAAGTGGCACTTTTATTCTATTTATTATTAAACTTGATGCAAGTTATTTGAATTATTATTGAACTTGATGCAAGTTATAACACTTTTATTTGATTTATTATTGAACTTGATGCAAGTTATAACACTTTTATTTGATTTATTATTGAACGTGATGCAAGTTATAACACTTTTATTTGATTTAATATTGAACTTGATGCAAGTTATAACACTTTTTTTTATTTATTATTGAACTTGATGCAAGTTATAACACTTTTGTTTTATTTATTATTGAACTTGATGCAAGTTATACCACAGCTGCACAGTTATTTTATTTATTATTGAACTTGATGTTATTTTATGTTATTGAGTTTGAATGTATACAACTTGATGTTACTTGATGTTCAATAAATTTGAAAATATTAAGCTTGGCATTAGCGTTCTATTGGGGCGATGGGGGCAGGTGGGGCTTGAAAACTCCCCCTTGTCCAAAGTGGGGGATGACAAAAAAAGCTTGAGAACCACTGCTCTAACCACAAGGCCACTGAGCAGGTTTTGTGCATGTAAAACTGTAATTATTCTCTATAAGATGCTTGTTGGGTTTTATATTTTTGAGCGTCTGAACTAATTAGATTTACATTATGGAAAGAATAATTTCAAACAGAATGTTAACAAACACCGAGGTTTGACTGTAAATATATTTCAGTGACTTTAAGGAACATCCACAAGAGTAGTAGGGCTGCAAGGTTATGAGTAAAAAACTAATTGCAATACTTCTCTCAAACAATTGCGATTACAATTCGATTCGCAATTTTTATATTTTGTACATAAAAATGCGAAAATAGCAAGTGAAAAAAGACATGTTACTTTTAGACTGTCAATCATCAAATTCTTGTCTCAAGTGCCACACATTAGAACAATATGAAATAATTTACTTAAGAAAATATTTATTGATATGTACTAAATATTTATGCAGACAAACTCCGAGCGCTTAAAACCTATACTGAGATTATAAAGTAATGTAATCATAATATATAGTAGTATTGCTAGTAACCATTTAAAAAGATGTAAACTTTTATCAGCCATTACTGTAGAATTTACCTTTGTAATGTAATTGGAAGGGGAAGTGAATTATATTTATATAGCGCTTTTCTCTAGTGACTCAAAGCGCTTATATATATATAGTGAAACCCAATATCTAAGTTACATTAAACCAGTGTGGGTGGCACTGGGAGCAGGTGGGTAAAGTGTCTTGCCCAAGGACACAACAGCAGTGACTAGGATAGCCGAAGCGGGAATCGAACCTGGAACCCACAAGTTGCTGGCACGGCCACTCTACCAACCGAGCTACGCCGTCCCAGGTAAAAAGCTTTGTTAGCCTGAATAAATTAAGGAACAATAAAATAAAATGGAATAATTTCATCAAAATCTTAACTTTAATAAATAAATATTGAACATCTTAAAGTGCATTTTTGAACCAGTTGGAAACACTATGTCGGACGATGTCTTTTAGTTTATTCTCGCTCGTTCATACGCGTTGATGGGCGTGTATTTCCCATCCAATTTGAAGCTGAACTATTACCATAACGGGACATGTGGCTTTGTAGTCAGATATTCTTCCTACTAATTTGTGTTACTTTGCAGCTTTTGTTACTGGCGAGTCGCAAGTAGGGGGTTTGTTCTTCTTGTGTGTAAAGCTGGTGAATCGCTTTCTGCCCACCACAACAAGGATTGTGAATGACTAAAAAGAGGGCTCACTGTGTTCAGTTAAATCTATTGTTAAATAAACGCGTTAATGTGCTGAGAGCGATGCACAGAGTGAGACCTCTTTCTACCTGTTTGAAGGGAGAGACGAACAAACACGAACATGGCTGTCACTCCCAAAAGAAATCCAGCCTCTTGCGGTTATTTATCGCAATAAATAAAACCTTAATGTCAATTCGATGTCGATTAATCGTGCAGCCTTACACAAGGGGTACAATGGTCTGCGTCATCAAACTTGCTGTTTTCTCTAACCACTTTTGATTGGCCAGAGGGCTAATGGCGTGACAATTCTAATTTGAAAACGAAAGAGAGAAAATAAAAAAAACTCAGACGCATTAGCTTATTGCGGGAATTAAAACAATGTCGATTAATTGTGATGCTCTAGTAGAGAACTGAAAAATATGAATTTCATCATGCTAGTATCGATCCAATACTAATAGTATTCTTGCACTACCCTTGGTATCGATACTATCGATGTTTGGATGGATTGTTGAAAGTGAAACAAAAATCTTGTTACTACTTGCTGTAGAACCCCTTCTGAGTGTCCTCTTCAACCTGTGTCTTTCAGGGCGAGTGCTCACAGAAGTGCCGCAGCATGTTTGTGGTGGAATCCATCTGCGTAGCCTGGTTCACTTTAGAATTTATGCTGCGATTCATAAACGCCCAGAGCAAGCTGGCCTTTGCTCGTGGTCCCCTCAACATAATAGATGCTATCGCCATCCTGCCATACTACGTGTCCCTGGTGGTGGATGTCGGAGATGATTCTCGGGAGGAAGCCATCATGGGAGCTGGCAGAGGCTACCTGGACAAATTAAGTCTCATTCTTCGCCTCCTGCGAGCACTGCGCATCCTGTATGTGATGAGGCTGGCGCGTCACTCCTTAGGCCTGCAGACACTGGGACTGACCATGCAACGGAGCATGAGGGAGTTTGGCCTCCTGCTGTTGTTTGTGTGCGTGGCCGTCACTCTCTACTCACCCTTGGTGCACCTTGCAGAGAGCGAGCTTGCGCCGTATGCTGCCACTCATCCACAACACAGCTTCAGCAGCATTCCGGCTACGTACTGGTGGGCAATCATCTCTATGACAACAGTCGGCTATGGAGACATGGTTCCGCGCAGTATACCCGGACAGATGGTGGCATTGACTAGTATCCTGAGTGGAATACTCATCATGGCATTTCCAGCCACTTCAATCTTCCATACCTTCTCTCGCTCCTATCAGGAATTAAAGCAGGACTATGAGAGGATTTCCAAGGAGGAGCGAGGCGAGGAAATGGCAGAGGAGTTGGAGCAGAGGGGCTCCAGAGCAAATAAGCTCACATCTCTTTGCACAGTTGGTCACATTGATGGAGGGACAGACAGAGATAATAACGCTACTCTTCCATGTACAGCTTTCTAGGAACCTTAGGAGGGGAACGATTTAAAAAAAAGGTTTCAGTTGTTTTGAAATGGTCAAGATATATACTATAAAAGCTTTTACGAGTAATTACCCAATAGCCTAGTCAACTGGGTCTATCTAGTAAGAGAAACCTATTTTGTTTTTAAGTCCCCCCCCCCACAAATCCACAAAGAAAAGAAACTGATGGGAAATGTTATCCGTAGCTTCCATTCCAAACTAACAAGTAGAACAGTGAACTACATACCACAAGATTAGTGGCGGCTGCTGGTCTTTTAAGTGGAGGGAAGCTCATTTTCAGCTCCGCTCTTAACATGAATACAGTCTCCAATACCAAATGCTAGATTTTACAAAGAAAACGTTACTTAGAAGATGGTAAAATTGCTCTGACATTAGTTTATATTTCAAGATTGCAGATTCGCTCATTTTTCTGTGAATAAAAAATTGATTTAGAAGACAGATGATCCAATCATCATGTAAAAGCTCAGCGTTCAGGCCAGCCGAGACCAAGCACACTTTACACGGGGAAAAGCTGAGCATTTATCCAATGACTGTCTTTTTTGGCTACAGTGGAACAACCCACTCTATGCTCCCCCTTTGAAGTCAATGGACGCTCAGCCTCTACACAGTTTAATGCACGGTGACACGACCACAATGAATGACAAGAAAATTGCCTCAGCTGTTGCGGAAGTAGCTGATTATGAACAAAAGTTGCATGCATTCTAGCGAATATATAATCAATGAAATGTTAACAACACAAAAGTACATATACTTTTTTTTAGACATTTTAGGGGAAAGCTGAGCTTCCCTTGCAGCCTTAGAGAAATCACCCCTGCACAAGAAGTGAGTGTCACTTAATATGATTAAACTACTTCAGATATAATATATATATATATATATATATATATATATATATATATATATATATATATATATATGACATGTTTAGAAAACAAAGAAACGGTGACCAGTTCTGATAAAAGTTGAATAGATGCTTTATTGCAGTGATGTCAAAGTACAAGCCCCTCGTTTTTTATTGACATATTCTAAATCCATTTTGCTGTCTTCATAATTTAGAAGGAAGATGAAAGAGTCAAGAATGGAATCGACACAATAAAAATATGATAAGTATAACACCTGTCTATTCACATCAATGGCTGCTGCAGGAAGAGCCGCGAACCCACTTGCACACATCTTGTAACATGACATTGCCTATCTGCCCAGACATGATAAGCATATGTGACGCCGCAATATATCTTCACCCCGCTGATATGGCTGGCATATCTTGTGGTTTTAACCAGCTCCTTCCTGATCTCTTCTTTCTTCCTGTTAGAAACAGCTCCATGTATGATATTATTATGTATTCATCTTATTTAGCTGTTGGGAAACCAGTGTTCTCTTAGCTATGTGTGTAAGCGCTTTAAATAGGAAAGTGAGGTCCTTGAGTGGATATTTGTGCTTAATTGTTACTTAAATTGTTTTGTTTTTTAGGGGAGGGCATGTGCTCATTATATATTATTCAAGCCCTGTGTGAGGTTCCTGTGCTGTAAAAAGCTGTGTGTGGTAATAGTTGGCAAACACAATGTATCAGCAATTATATTGTTTACTTACAAGGATTATTCTAATTACTTTTATTTTTTCTTCTTATAAATGCACAAAACATTGAAACTGATTTTTTTCCATGGGAGCTTACATAAATATTGTTTTAATATATAAGAACAAAAGCCTAAGAAACATTTTAAAGAAGTAAACAAACAAAAAGACTCCCTGATAAAGTATGATAACTTGAGTAACGATAAACAACTTGTTCGCTGTAGCATACAAAATGTAGATGCTAACATGTCCTCAGATGCCACCATGTGATAACACCTCCATTATGCAAGTCAAACATAAGGGATGGCGTTAGCTGCCAAACTAGACTTTTACTTTGTTCCTCCTCTTAAATATGCAAAATGGTTTCTGGTAATGTGCTGCATCATTGATGCAGGGCTATTGTGCCAACTCTGTTTGACACTTTAAATATTTCACCACAATGTCTGTCTTTTTTCTTTGGGACCTTTACTCTCTTTCTGCCTTGTTGTTGTTTTTACTCATTAAACAAATCATTGAAGCAACAAACTACAAATTAAAGCTTTTTTCTGTAATATATGAATCGTTGCAGCCATATTAATAATCAGAAATTATCCTTACAGCAATATTATTGAGATGTTGACCCAAAGGGATAATTTCAATAAAAAATTGTTTTGGTTATGTTGACCGTTATCACTGACATGTTTTTGCAAAAGCAGATTTGTGGGTATGTCAAAATCAATTAACAAAACAGTACTATAACTAGGGAGTTTTACTAGAAACATGTGCTTTTGCAAGTTTTTCCAAACGGAAAATTTAGTTTTAAACTCAATATGACAGTAATGTTCTTAGAATACGGAGAAAACTCGTTTGAAGCAATAAACATTTTTTTTTATAGGAAAACTCCTAAACCAAACATACAATATGTCTAAATTTGCCTGTATTCATGTATCTTTGTGAGTTTTACTACAAACAGCTGCTTTTGCAAGTTTTTCAAATGCAAAAATTAGTTTTTAACTCAATATGACAGTAATTGATTGATTGATTGATTGATTGAAACTTGTATTAGTAGATTGCACAGTACAGTACATATTCCGTACAATTGACCATTAAATGGTAACACCCCAATAAGTTTTTCAACTTGTTTAAGTGGGGGTCCACGTTAATCAATTCATGGTACAAATATATACTATCAGCATAATACAGTCATCACACAAGTTAATCATCAGAGTATATACATTGAATTATTTACAATCCGGGGAGTGGGATGAGGAGGGGTTTGGGGGGGTGGTAGGTTAGTTTAGGTTGCTATCAGCATATCTCAGTCATCAACAAGTTTATCATCTGAGAAATGGACATTGTAACAGTGTAAGTCTCACTTCGTAGGATATGTATAGCGAGCAGTGAACATAGTGAGCTCAGAAAGCATAAGAACATATACTGTACATTTCATTATTTACAATCCAGGGAGGTGGGATGTGGTGGGGGGAGGGTGTTAGTCTAGGGTTGTAATTGCCTGGAGGTGTTCTTTTAGTGCGGTTTTGAAGGAGGATAGAGATGCACTTTCTTTTACACCTGTTGGGAGTGCATTCCATATTGATGTGGCATAGAAGGAGAATGAGTTAAGACCTTTGTTAGATCGGAATCTGGGTTTGACGTGGTTTGTGGCGCTCCCCCTGGTGTTGTGGTTATGGCGGTCATTTATGTTCTGGAAGTAGTTTGACATGTACTTCGGTATCAGGGAGGTGTAGCGAATTTTATAGACTAGGCTCAGTGCAAGTTCTTTTACTCTGTCCTCCACCCTGAGCCAGCCCACTTTGGAGAAGTGGGTAGGAGTGAGTTGTGATCTGGGGTGGAGGTCTAGAAGTAACCTGACTAGCTTGTTCTGGGATGTTTGGAGTCTTGATTTGAGGGTTTTGGAGGTGCTGGGGTAGCAGGAGGTGCATGCGTAATCGAAAATGGGTTGAATGAGAGTTCCCCCTAGAATCTTCATGGTGCATTTGTTGACCAAAGAGGAGATTCTGTTGAGAAATCTTGTTCGTTGGTTGACCTTTTTGATTACCTTGGTTGCCATTTTATCACAGGAAACGTTATCCTCTAGAATGGAACCTAGGTAGGTGACCTCATCTTTCTTGATGATACCACTTTAATAGTGAAGTCACTGACTTTCTTAAGGTTGATTTGGGACCCAAATAGGATGGATTCCGTTTTACCTTAGTGTATGGATAGCTTATTGTCAGCGAGCCAGGTGCAAATTCTACAGAGTTCGGCACCGAGAATTTTTTCCACCTGTGATTTGTCCTTGCCGGATACCAGCAGGGTCGAGTCATCCGTAAACAAGAACAATTCACATTCGCATGCTGATGACATGTCGTTTACATATATTAGGAACAGTAAAGGCCCTATTATACTGCCTTGGGGGACTCCACAGCTTACTGAGATGGGCGGGGGACACGGTGCCGTTCACCTCTACCACCTGTTTCTTCCCCTCCAAGTAAGATTGCATCCAACTCGATGATGTTTTATCAAATCCGATTGCTTTAAGCTTATCCAACAGTATAGCGTGGTTTACGGTGTCAAAGGCCTTCTGAAGGTCCAGCATGTCCATGCCGCAGTATTTTCCCGCGTCCACCTCATCTTTGATGTGGTCGGTCAGATAGAGAAGGCATGTGTCAGTGGAGTGGTTAGTTCTGAAGCCGGATTGGAATTTGTACATGAGTTTTTTAGTGGCAAGGTATCTATCGACCTGTTCATAAACTATTTTTTCCATTACTTTCGAAATGGAACTGAGAATAGAGACAGGTCAGTAGTTACCAGGTTCTAATTTGCTTTCTTTTTTAAAAAGGGGAGTTACTGTTGCTATATTAAAATCTTTTGGTACTTAGCCTTGTTTAATTGAGAGGTTTATTATGTGTGTGATGATTGGGGAAATGGTGGTGGCAGAGTCCCTGAGGAATCTGGAGGGGATATTGTCAAGGCCACTGGCCTTGTTTTGGTGGAGCGCGCTCAATTTTTTGAGCACCTCGTCAGCTGAGACCATTTCTAATTTGAAATCGTTGTTGAATACTCTTAGCTTTTGGTAGTAGGCTTGACAGCTTGTTAACTAGTGTTGTGGCTATGCTGGTGAAAAAGGTGTTAAGTCTACTTGCTTGTTCTTAGAATACGGAGAAAACTCATTTGAAGCAATACAAAAGTTTTAAACTCATAAACCAAACATGAAATATGTCTAAATATGCCTTTATTAATGTGTCTTTGTGAGTCTTACTAAAAACACTTGCTTTTGCAAGTTTTTCAAATGCAAAAATGTGTTTTTAACTCAATATGACAGTAATGTTCTTAGAATACGGAGAAAACTTGTTTGAAGCAATAAAAACATGTTTCAAAGATAACTCCTAAACCAAACACGAAATATGCCTTAATATGCCTGTATTAATGTATCTATTACATTAATACATACGGTAATAAACATAACCCTACCCCTTACCCTAATCCTACTAAACCAAACATGAAATATGTCTAAGTATGCCTGTATCAATATACCTTTCTGTGTTTTACTAGAAATTTAGGTTGGCAGCCTTGATGACTCAATCCAGAAAAAACAGTAATATTAAAGTCCACAACAATCATGTTGTTCTTTTTTTCCCTCCCACTTCTTCTTTAGCTGAGCTCCAACTGCACGGCCGGCTGTTCTGTCAGAAACTACAAGCAACATTCCAGCAGCAATTTTCTGCATATATACATTCTTTTAAAGCAAAATATGTCAGCATATGTGTCCAAGTATGGAGGATGAGTGACAAATAATTCATTTTCATTCAAGCATAGAGCCAATACCTCTCTAGTTTGGCATTCACATTCTAACTAAATATATTTCATAATAAACACGACACATCATGGCACTTTCGGCCAGATGGATCGATCCATATTCAGTCCATACTAAAAGCCAGGGTAGTATCAGATTAATAATGGTAGGAGTATTTAGAATCAGAGGTTGTTTATTCCTACTCCTTTTGGTTTCATTGCAATTTCTAACACATCTGTTTGTACATGGGATGTCATAGCAGTTGGTAGAGCGGCCGTGTCAGTAACGTGAGACTTCCTGGTTCGATCCCCGGCTTCCGCCATCCTCGTCACGTCCGTTGTGTCGTTGAGCGTGACAATATCTCGAAGGTAGAAAAGTGCTATAAAATTATAACCCATTTCCCATTACTCAATCTGTAACACAACAGAGAATGAATAAATAAATGAGTTAGTAAATAAATATTACATACATATTTAAACATTAAATAAAGGGTTCATCAATAAATAGTTAAGTAAGTTATGATCCAAATAATGAGATGAATAAAATGATCTCACTTTTCAATATGGTTCATGATGTTATCAGGATTCTTCTTCTCTGTACTTTGTAAACACTTTGAGTTTGAACTGTTTCTTAAATTGGATCATATTACTGCTTTGTTTGACTTTTTTGCCGAGCCCATTCCATAATTTAATTCTGCATACGGATTTACTAAAGGTCTTAAGTGTTTTACATGTATACAAATGTTTTAGGTGACATTGTTCTCTTTCCTATTGTTTTGTTGAGAAGAATGGTTGTACATTTTTGGGTAGCAGGTTATAGTTTGCATCGTGCATAATTTTAGCTGTTTGCAAATGCACTAATTCATTGAGTTTCAATAGTTTTGACTCAATATATAAAGATATAAGAAATAAAAATTCAATAAATAAAGGGTTTGAATATTCTCTATAGCCAACGCTTTGTATCATTCGTCTTTTGTAACACCGTTACTGAATAAAGTTTACTTTTGTTTTGAGTTTGAGTTTAAGTTTATTTCGAACATGCAAGCATACAACATGATACATCACAATTTCCAGTTTCTCTTTTCAAAATGTTCGAAAAGGAGTAGGAAGAAGCAGAGCTTATTTAATCCTACCCCTTTTCTTTTACATAACAGTTGCTAAAACTTTTGTTCACTTCCTGTTCTCAATTTATTCACAATATACTCCATAAGTAATCACAATAAAAATAAATAAATAAATAATCATTGGTGAAGTAAGTCATATTTCATATGATGAGATAAGTAAGATTATTTTGAGAATGAAATAATGGATGGATGAAATAAATTCAGAATGTTTATCATGGTTCTTCTTCTTTGTACTTTGTAAACACTTTAAGTTTGAAGAGTTTCTTGAAGTGGATCATATTGGTGCATTGTTTGATTGCTTTGCTTATGTTATGATCTGCTGCCCGGATCATATTTCTGTTTACGTTTTCAAGGAACTTGTGTTTTCTGTTAGTTTTGGACTCCTTGAGTGCCTGTTTGTACACCTGAGTTTGTTGCCATGGCTGCTTATTGTTTTCACCTGCTGCTTGTGTTTCCAACGCGCACCTGTTAGTCATCACTGTCATTATTATATAAGCCTGCCTTCCCTTTCAGTCTGTCTTGCTTCGTAGTTTGTTTCCTTACAACAGATGACGACTTTTGTTCCTGCTCTGAACCCTTCTAGCTCCCACGCTAAAGGCTCTGTTTAGTATTTACCTTCTAGCTCCTTTTGTTTCTTCCTTAAGTGCTATGAGCACGGTTTTGTTTGTTCAGTATTATTTATTTCTTAAATAAATAATTTCTTACCTGCAAGCTGTGTCCGAAGCCCGATCTGCATTCCTGGGAGAACGAACTTCTTCGCATCACTATGCGACCCGGTCGTCACAGCTTAATCCAGTCCATAATTTAATTCCACATTTGTAGTTATTTACTCAAATTTCTACACAATAACTCAGATATGATAACACTAGCAAGCAGTACAGAATATGAAGTGTTTTTTGGTCTACATATTCATTTTTTAAGTGTTTCTCGCTACCTCATGTTGTATATTTTTATATGAGGTTTCCAGTTCATTTTATCATTTATTAATGCACCCAAAATTTTATTAATTTTACCTTTCAATGTCTACTCCGGGATGACTACTCTGAGATTCAAAGGCAGTCTATTTTTGTCAAACCATCTCTTTAATTTGTAAATTTTTTCTGTTATTATTTGTATTATATTTTGTGTGTTCTCTCCTCAGCAAAATGCAGTCGTGTCATCTTCAAATAATACTAACTTTAAGTCCTTTGTAACTTTACAGATGTCATTTATAAAGAAATTTAACAATGTTGGTCCCAGTATTAATCCCTGGTGTACCCGGCGAGAAAATGTTTGCGCTGCAGACATCTATAGTATGTCTAGCTTCATGTATTGTTTCCTGTTAGTAAATAAGTTGGGCTTCTTACCCAGTTCAAGACCAGCACTCTGACGCCATACCGTTCTAATTTGTTAATGAAGATATGATCATTATTGTGTCAAATGCTTTTGTTAGATCTACAAACAATGCACACTGTTTGCCATCGGTATTGCATTGATAATCTTTTCCGTAATTTCAATTAATGGCATCGATGTTGAAATGTTGGCTCTGTATCTGTATTGGTTATCCGTGAGTGTTCCACTTGTATTAATGCATTTGTCCAATATGTTGTAAAGTAGTTTTTCAATAGTTTGACAAAATTGTGCAAGTAAAGAAACAGGTCTATAGTTCAAGAACTTAGTTAAATTTTGTCATTTTTTACATTACCGTCTGAGAACTATTGAGTGTAATCCAGTGACGTGCGGTGAGGTCCATGGCTGGTGAGGCACTGACTTCATCACAGTCAGATTTACAAACATATGAACCCTAAAGAGTATCTTTTTCACCATGTGATTGGCAGCAGTTAACGGGTTATGTATAAAAGCTCATACCAGCATTCTTTACACATACAAACTGTAGCACACAAAAAAGCACATTTAATAAAAAAAAAACATTATTATGGTCTTACCTTTCTTGCTGGACATCCACCCAGCCAGCCTTTGCGTGTGTACCACGCCGTTTGAAAAGAACGGGTCTTCTGTCCCGAAGTCAAAAGCAAACCTTTTAGCTCCGGCGTTGGTCTACCTTTAATTATTACCTCCTGCTTCGATTGAAAGTCCAGTTTAGAAAACTGTTTTATTTTACATATGTAATCCTCCATGTTTTTAATAAAAGTTCAGGCGAGAGGAAATAAACAATCGCTGCACTTGACTTGCTAACTGTTGCTTGTTCTCACTTCTTCTGCAGCCGAGGAATGATGTCTGGGATCACTACCGCCCTCTACCACCAGGAGGCCGGATTACTGCGAGCCTCAGCCAGTACGTCTTTTGCAGCAGTTTTATGAATGCTCAGCACAAAAAATATGTGACACACATACAGTTGTTGACAAAATACACTGTACATTATATACCTCAGCTAACTAAACTATGCAATAGTTTAGTTAGCTGATATAATTCATATAGCAATACGGTCACACTGCACAGCAGGCCAGCTGTTAGCCGAGTCATTGCGCAATCCATGTTGAGGCACAACTGAGTGACGTGCCTCAACTGGCTGCTGATTACCGCATGGTCTCTTCTCAGTATTTGAACGGCAAATGTAAAAATAAAAATAAAAATAATCTAAAACTGGTGAAGTTAAATGGAAAATAACTTTAGTATAATCACTGGATACATATAACAATTTAATTTTTTTTTTTTCTTTTTACATTTTTTTTCTTTCCATGATGGCCGGTGAGGCTCCACCTCCCCTGCCTCTACTGACTGCACGTCACTGGTGTAATCCTTAATAGTACCATTTTTAATTATGCTATTTAGGATAACCCATGTTGATCTCATAGTAGCATAATGAGGTTGATAATTTGATGATTTTCACAAATGTTAGGTTTTTTTGTGAAGCCCTTGGACACAAGGGGTTTGGGAGCATTTAAATGAGAGCAAACAGTAGTTTTGTGTAGTTACTTTGCGCTATTGACTATATTTTGCTCAAACTATTGTATTTAACAAAGGGACACTTGTAGTATTTTGTTGTTATTGTTGTATAATCTTAAATTGTTTTATTGATGTATGGGTAATTTGTTCACAAATTAGTTACATTGTTTGTTGGCTGATAGTCTTTGGCCTGATTATGATTCAAATAAGAAATTCATTCAATGGTAATCGGTGTTCACAAAAATTTGTAGCGTCACCCACTCCAATTCGACTACAAAGTGCTCAAACATATTTCGAGCAATTTGATTCAGAAATTTGATGGCTCCATTTTGGGATTAAAACAAAGTAGTTTTTTGCAGTATAACAACCAAATCCCTTTATTTGCCATTTAGAGTCCCCAATTAAAGTCGCATGCATGTTTTTGGGATGTGAAACGAAGGAAGGCACCCGGAGAAAACTAACTAATACATACAGTATGTATACTGTATGTATTAGTTAGTTTTAACTGCTAGAAAAATGTGTAAGCAACATTACATTTTAACAAACCAGAAAGTATCTTACCTGATTAAGCGAATGCAGCAGGAGCAATTGTAGGCAAAAATCCAGGCAATAGATGATGCTGCAAAACACACAAAATAGAAGATGGGACCAAGTTCCATACAGTAGCATAAGAAATTATGAACAGGCGCAAAATACATTGTTTGAACAGACGTAAACAGTGATTAAAATAATTAATTTCTAATTCATTCATTTAAATTATAAAGATTGCAGTTAGGCACTTTACATTATACATTGTATATGTAACAGTCACTGTTCTGCGTTGTGTCTTTTATAGTGATGCACACACAGGAGTTGAGTCGTGGAGGATTTATTCACCTTTTCTTTTTCTATTAGATCAAGAAAAAGGATCCTTAATATGTGTAGCAATTTTTCCCACTCACATCACCTCATTTTATATTTTTTTCGACAATTAACTATGCCAAAAAAAACTCATAACAGGCATACCTTTTTTTTAAAATGTAAACCAAAACAGGGCGTCACACACAGCTAGTGCACAGTAAACAGGATCTCGAGCTCCACTAAAGAATAAAGAAAGAAATAATACACACTCATATTAATACCACAGGGGTGTCCAAACTTTGTCCACTGAGGGCCGCAAAATCAAAGCAAGCGGGGGCCATTTTGATAATTTTTTATTTTAAAAACCAATACAGCATAAAAAATATACATTTAGGCCTCCACTCAGGCTTGATCCCAGGGACCCCAAAGGGTTTTGGTAAAAAAAATATTAAAAATGTGTCATTATTCAGTATTTTTTAAAAATTATTATTCAAGTTTTAAATCCCTAGATCAACATTAGGTCTATCTGTCAATATAACGTTTTTAAAGATTTAAGTCGTATGCTCTTTTTGTCAAAAAAAACCCTGTTTTATGGAAAAAAAAATATATACAATATTTTCACCCAATAAAATTTTTAAGTGGAATATTTTGAGATTATATTATAATTGGAGCCTTAAAAACTTAACAGTTGGGTTTTAAAAAACCAATAAACCCTATAATTTTCATGTTGCCATTTAATCAATTTGTATCTTAACCTAGCCTCACTGGAAATACTATTTACTTAATCATATGCCATTTAGAACAGTTTAAAATGCCGTGAAACCTCGTTAAATGCTTTTTCTGTCAATGCTGTGTTCGCTGTGAGCTGGTTTGTTTTTTCAACGAATTCAATATGGCGACCGGTTGCTAGGGGATTGGTAGGCGGAAGTGACGTAGGTCCGCCCTCGCCTATTCGTATTTTAAAATGGGCCGTTAAAAAATTACCTGCGGGCCGCACTTTGGACACCCCTGTAAAATACCACATGCAGCGGCACACAAGATGTCCACACAGACACAGAGTTTTATGCCCGTGTGCAAACTCACGAGACCAGGAAACACCGTAATAACTGCGTTAGCATTAAGCTAGCGGGAGCATAGCATAAGCTAACCGCGTGGTTATAGCTTAATGCTATCGGCAGCATTTAGCATATAAAAGTCTGAGGACAATTTAACAACCATAATACAGGAATTTAACCCGCATGTTTACCAACAAGTCACAGACAGTGTGCATTCTTATAGAATACTTTAAGAGCGACAACCAAAAACTTTATAAAAAAATAAAAGGACCGAGAGACAATAACGTGACTTGCAGCTGCAGCAGCCACTTCAAGACAAATACACGGCAAAAAAACTTTGCTTAACTTAACTTTACTAGTCCTAATATCAAACAACGTCATTACAACCATACATAAATGATGGAAACAAAAAGGCCGGTCTTTACTGTGAATGTAGCAATAAATCAATAAATGTACTTACGTGTTCCAGCAAAAAAGGACCGAGCTTATGCGCGCGTATACACACTTATAGGCCTAGTCCGTGTAGGCGGAGCCTATAGGCGGCGCGCATACGCGAATCAGACACGAGTCCGCTCAGGATACGCTCTCTGACTGTACAATTTTCAAAGGCGGAGCTGTATCCTCTAGGCAGAGCCAAAACGAATGTGACAGTAACGCGGGTCTGGCGACTTGAAGGCGGATCCGCATAGGAGTCTTCTGCTGTGTGGGTAGGGTCTGATCTACTAAAGGGTTGCGTGTATTAAAACACGTGTAAACTTGATAGCACACGCAAAGCTAATTTACACACTGCAAAAAGTCAGTGATCAAAAACAAGGAAAAAAAATACAAAAATTAGGGGTATTTTATTTGAACTAAGCAAAATTATCTGCCAATAGAACAAGAACATTTGGCTTGTCAAGACTTTCAAAGACAAGTAAAATTAGCTAACCTCAATGAACCCCAAAATACCTTAAAATAAGTATATTCTCACTAATAACAAGTGCACTTTTCTTGATAGAAAAAACAAATATGAAACTTTTTTTCTCAGTATGTTGAAAAATATTCTTAAATTAAGTAAATGCTAGTGCCATTATCTTGACATAATGATATGCGCTCGGCATTACATTTCTTGAAATCAGCAAACTTATACTAAATATATATATATATATATATATATATATATATATATATATATATATATATATATATATATATATATATATATATATATATATATATATATATATATATATATATATATATATATTTTATATACTGTATTTATATATATATATATATATTGAACTCAGGACTACTCAGACCTTCGTATTGTGAGACACATGCACTAACCCCTGTTCCACCGTGCTGCTCGGGATCTTTCTGTGTGGAGTTTGCATGTTCTGCCCGTGACTGCGTGGGTTCCCTCCGGGTACTCCGGCTTCCTCCCACCTCCAAAAACATGCACCTGGGGATAGGTTGATTGGCAACACTAAATAGTCCCTAGTGTGTGAATGTGAGTGTGAATGTTGTCTGTCTATCTGTGTTGGCCCTACGATGAGGTGGCGACTTGTCCAGGGTGCACCCCGCTTTCCGCTCGAATGCAGCTGAGATAGGCTCCAGCACCCCCCGCGACCCCGAAAGGGACAAGCGGTAGAAAATGGATGGATGGTTTTATATATATATATATATATATATATATATATATATATATATATATATATATATATATATATATATGTATATTTACAGCCCGGCCCACGGACAATTTTTGTTTTTATTGTAGTTTTGAAGAATTTATCTGAATGTGCATGAACTATTTCTGTTCAAAATTGTTTGAAATGTCAAATGTTTAAATGTTAACTGTCAGTTTACTGTACTGCGCCAACTGTACTACTATAGGAGTACATCTTTTCTATTGTTTCATTGAAAATAAAACAGCAAAGTCCATTTGGCTGTCATCTGTTTTAATTATGAGACACAACTGTGTCAAAGTCATGATTTTCTATTTCATGCTTGAAATAAGAAATTATTACTTTAAAAAAGCAGTTTTATACTTGTGAGTGTTGATGACTTTGCATCAGTTGATATTCTAGTTTCAAGCATATTTTACTCAATATAGGTCATAAAATCTCAGCAACAAGCTGTAATATCTTACTGAGATTATTTAGGACCAAAACACTTAAAAGAAGTAAAACACTAACATAAAATCTGCTTAGTGAGAAGAATTATCTTATCAGACAAAAAATAAGCAAATATCACCCTTATTTGAGATATTTAATCTTACTTAGATTTCAGTTTTTGCAGTGCACTGAGGATTGTGTCTCTTAAATGAGCAAAATAGAGAGTGTAATCCATTTGGCATGTCTGCCTTCATGAATATGCAGAATATTTAGTGATCATCAGAACACCCACAATAAGCTACTGGGAGGAAGTGATGCAAATTTAATTAATTAGCATAGCAGTGTGATTTATCGAGATAAGTAAAAAAAACAAAAAACAATAATGCCATTTTTTGTGGTACCCTTTATTTAGAAAAGTATGAAAAAGTATCGAAAAGTATCAAAATATATTTTGGTACCGGAACCAAAATATTGGTATCGGGACAGCACTAGTACACACAATTTTATTGTGTGGACACGCTGTAAAGGACTTAATATATATCCTAGTACATCAGACCCTAATTGTGATAACGTCTTTCAAAACCTGTTAATTGTTTTGTTTTTTTATTCTGGCAGGGTGTTCCAGATTGTGTAATTCAAATATAATAGTGTTACTGTCAATTGAATAAATTACTGGGTTGCAACCACGTGACCAAGAGGCCTCCTGACATATGTTCAATAAGGCTACTCTTTATTTATTTTTAGCAGCCCATATGTGGACATATTTTAAAGTTTTTGTGACAAATATACAAGCCAGTTATTAAAAAAAAAAAATAGTTGAATGTGATGGAGTAAATCCAAACAAAACTTAAAGGAAAACTGCGCTTTAAAAAAAAAAAATTGGCCATCTTTCAAAATCATTATGTGGGACAAGATCACACGTCGTTAGATAGTAAAAAATGCTAGCACAAGGCAGCTAACAATGTAGGTAATGTGGATTCTACTATTCCGCCTATGAAGCACTCTATCAATCAATCAATCAATCAATGTTTATATTTATAGCCCTAAATCACAAGTGTCTCAAAGGGCTGTACAAGCCACAACGACATCCTCGGTACAGAGCCCACATACGGGCAAGGAAAACTCACCCCAGTGGGACGTCAATGTTGATGACTATGAGAAACCTTGGAGAGGACCGCATATGTGGGTAACCCTCCCCCCTCTAGGGGAGACCGAAAGCAATGGATGTCGAGTGGGTCTGACATAATATTGTGAAAGTCCAACACATCAGCGAAAGTCCGGTCCATAGTGGGGCCAGCAGGAACCATCCCGAGTGGAGACGGGTCAGCAGCGTAGAGATGTCCCCATCTGATGGACAGGCTAGCGGTCCACCCCGGGTTGGGAGCAGAGTAGAAAAGAAAAGAAAAGAAACGGCAGATCAACTGGTCTAAAAAGGGAGTCTATTTAAAGGCTAGAGTATACAAATGAGTTTTAAGATGAGACTTAAATGCTTCTACTGAGGTAGCATCTCTAACTTTTACCGGGAGGGCATTCCATAGTATTGGAGCCCGAATAGAAAACGCTCTATAGCCCGCAGACTTTTTTTGGGCTCTGGGAATCACTAATAAGCCGGAGTTCTTTGAACGCAGATTTCTTGCCGGGACATATGGTACAATACAATCGGCAAGATAGGCAGGAGCTTGACCGTGTAGTATTTTATACGTAAGTAGTAAAACCTTAAAGTCGCATCTTAGGTGCACAGGAAGCCAGTGCAGGTGAGCCAGTATAGGCGTAATATGATCAAACTTCCTTGTTTTTGTCAAAAGTCTAGCAGCCGCATTTTGTACCATCTGTAATCTTTTAATGCTAGACATAGGGAGGCCCGAAAATAAAATGTTACAGTAATCGAGACAAGATGTAACGAACGCATGGATAATGATCTCAACATCGCTTGTGGACAAAATGGGACGAATTTTAGCGATATTACAGAGATAAAAGAAGGCCGTTTTAGTAACACTCTTAATGTGCGACTCAAACAAGAGAGTTGGGTCGAAGATAATACCCAGATTCTTTACCGAGTCGCCTTGTTTAATTGTTTGGTTGTCAAATGTTAAGGTGGTATTATTAAATAGATGTCGGTGTTGAGCAGGACCGATAATCAGCATTTCCGTTTTCTTAGCGTTGAGTTGCAAAAAGTTAGCGGACATCCATTGTTTAATTTCATTAAGACACGCCTCCAGCTGACTACACTCTGGCGTGTTGGTCAGCTTTAGGGGCATGTAGAGTTGGGTGTCATCAGCATAACAGTGAAAGCTAACACCGTATTTGCGTATGATGTCACCTAGCGGCAGCATGTAAATACTAAAGAGTGCAGGGCCAAGAACCGAACCCTGGGGAACTCCGCACGTTACCTTAACATAGTCCGAGGTCACATTGTTATGGGAGACACACTGCATCCTGTCAGTAAGATAAGAGTTAAACCAAGACAAGGCTAAGTCTGTCATCCCAATACGCGTTTTGATACGCTCTAATAAAATATTATGATCAACAGTATCGAAAGCGGCGCTAAGATCAAGAAGCAGCAACATAGATGAAGAATCAGAATCCATCGTTAGCAATAGATCATTAGTCATTTTTGCGAGGGCTGTCTCCGTAGAGTGATTTGCCCTGAAACCGGACTGAAAAGGTTCACAGCGATTGTTAGACGCTAAGTGTTCATTTAGCTGCTGTGCTACAATTTTTTCGAGGATTTTCGAGATAAACGGAAGGTGGGACACCGGCCGGTAGTTTACCAGGAGATCAGGATCGAGGTTAGGTCTTTTGAGTAGAGGATGAATAACCGCTTTTTTGAATGCTAGGGGAACAGTGCCAGAGGAAAGTGATAAGTTTATAATATTTAACACTGATGGACCTAGTAATACAAAAAGCTCCTTCATAAGTTTCCCAGGAATTGGGTCAAGTAAACATGTTGTTTGTTTTGTCCCATTTACACATTTTGACAATTCCTCCAATGTTATTTCATCAAAGAGAGAGAAACTATTTTGGAGGGCGGTATCCGTCGTATATACAGTCGTATTTGTGTTAATAGAACCCAGTTGTAGCTGAGATGCATTGTCTTTAATCTCTTTTCTAATTACTTCAATTTTCTTATTAAAGAAATTCATAAAGTCATCTGCTGAGTGGGTGGAGCTACTGGGAGGAGTCCCTTGTTGGGTTAGCGATGCTACTGTACTAAACAGAAATTTAGGATCATTTTTGTTGAGGTGGATGAGATTTGAGTAATATTTAGCTTTAGCTGAGGTAAGCATGCGTTTATAAGTTATTAAACTATCACACCATGCTTGATGGAAAACCTCAAGTTTAGTCGCACGCCATTTGCGTTCCAGCTTTCTACATGATAATTTCTGGGCTTTAGTTTCTTCTGTAAACCATGGGGTACGCCTTTTAGGGGCCCTTTTTAGCTTTAGCGGTGCTACAATATCAATGGTGTCGCGCAGGGCGTCATTAAAGTTGTTAGTGAGGTTATCAATAGAGCCCACATAATTTGGGAATGGTGCCATTACCGAAGGCAGTAGGTCAGTAAGAGTCGTCGTTGTGGCAGCATTAATGTTGCGGCTGCTATAGTAGTTATTATTATTATTATTAGTTTGTTGACAATGAGTCAGAACTTCGAATTTTATAAGGTAATGATCGGACATTACTTTAGTGTACGGGAGTATCATAACTTTAGAGATGGTGACACCCCTGACAAGCACTAGATCTATCGTATTACCGTTGCGATGCGTGGGTTCATTTATTATTTGTGTAAGACCACAGCTATCAATTATAGTCTGGAGCGCCACACATGGAGGGTCCGATGGGGTATTCATATGGATATTAAAGTCCCCCATTATGATTATATTGTCGGCGTGCGTCACTAGATCAGCAACAAACTCTGAGAATTCACTGATGAAGTCCGAATAGGGCCCAGGGGGGCGGTAGATAACAGCCAGGTGGAGAGGCAGCGGTGTGACAAACCTCAAAGTGAGCACCTCAAACGAGTTATATTTATTATTTAGGTTAGGTGTAAGATTATAGTTTTCCACTCTAAAAAGTCATTTTAAAAAACACTAACAATGCTCTATTTTCATGCCGTGACCTGCATATTAACCAAGTATTAGCAACATTGTTACTGAAGGTACTAACATTGAGGAACTACTTTTCTGGCATAATGATGCAGCGCCTTACTCATTTCTCGTCTAGCACACTGGCGGAGAGCAGTGACAAAGATGACGAAATGGGAAAAAAAAGGAATTCCTTGTGATTGTGAGATTATTTAAAAAATTTACAAAAGTAATTAAAACAATATTTTATTTATTATCATGAAGTGTTCACTACAATTACGTGCGGTCTTTGACTCATTTAATGTGACAGCAGCAGTCATCAAATCAGGATGTGGAATCCATCATATATTACCATCATATGATAATTGAGTCATTTATCAGCAGTTTTGTCTCCTCACAGTGTATTAAAATGTCACCTAATGAAACATTCCAATTTAAATGAATATCCAAAACAATACTAACAAGTAGCAAATATTTTCTCCTGACACAGGTGATGTTGTTACATCATATACAAACAATATACAAGCAGTATTCACAACATACACAGATAAAAAAAAAAGATTAAAATACAAAAATACACATTGGATAGGAAATGTAATAAAAGCATAACGTAACATTACAAATAAAAAAACGAATATTTGTGTAACAGTGTGAGGCAAACCTACAGCACGAGGGTGGTCCAAAGTGTGGCTCGGGGGCCATTTTTGACCAGCAGCTCTTTATTATTGGTCTTCAACAGTGAAAATATTGTATTTTTAAATGGATACATTGTCAGATATTCTGCTAATTAAATTTTTCACCTTTTAATACGAAGCTAATATGTTTTGTTGAGATACAGCATTTAAAAATCTCTAATGTACAAAATGTTTCCTATTGCTTTGTTAACCACCCCCTGGTCCTCATTGTACAGCATACAGAGTATTACACACAGGACTCTCATGTCAAAACTGACATGAAGGAACTTCCTCCTCACATGACTTCAATAATCCCTTGATTTGACACAGCGTTCCGGTGGAGATGTGTTGTTGACTGATGAGCCCTCAAATTCTTGCAACAGATATTTTGCCCACTTCCAGCTGGGCTTAAGGCAAAACTTGTTATCCTCCACTGTTTTGACTCTGAAAATAACAAATGTGCAGATTAGTTATGAGACATTGTTCTTATTTTTTCTCCTTTGTTGCCCATTCATTTAAAAGCAGGTTGTTTATGGTTTTTGTTGCCATGATTGTGTCCATTTTGGCATTTTATCCAGAATTTGTTTTTGCTCCTTTAAAAACTACACTTTAAACTTTTGTAGACAACTAAATAAAAGGGATTTGTACTAATAATGTAATTAGGATTGTTTTACGTTTTAATTTATTCATGATTTCTTTTTATACGCTTTCATCATTTGTACATGTATATGTATACAAACAAACATACAATGGGAAAACATTCTTCAAAACAGTGCTCACATTTACAACAATGCACATTCATTTATTTTATTTGTATTTAAACATTGAAATATACTTTAAAAATATATCGTTTACATATTTGTTTTTTTTATTCAGTTATTTTTCGATCAATACATATACTTTTCATTGCAAATTTAAAAAATGCTAGACATTTTATACTGTCATACATTACATTTGATTATTGTTTTAAATTCAGTGTGGCAAAAGAATCTGCAGCTTTGAACATAAAAAGACAGAAGGCTTATATCAATACCAGCGGTGTCCAAAAGTGTGGCCAGGGGGTCATTTGTAGCCCAAAGCCTAATCTAAAAATACAATTCAACAAAAAAGCCAAAAAAGCAAATGCATTTGTTTTTTGAATTTATGATAAGACGTTATTTTTTAAATCCACAGATATGAGAAACAATTAAAACAAATAATTAAGTTGCACTTTTATATAATATTGAATGTATTGATATAAATCAAAATCAAAATATTATGGCAATGAATTCATAATAAAATACACACAATAAAATTTACAAGAAAAAAAAATATACAAGAAAAAAAACGGTACTGTACTTGTAATATCATGTAAAAAAAAATATTATTATGAAAATCATTTGTAAGCATACATTTCAAATATTAAGGAAAAAACGTTTGGGGTGATATTTTCTTTGTCAAGATTTTTTTATAAAGGAAAATTAATTTGGCAAAAAGCTACAATTTTACAAAAATAAAATAAAATGTAGGATTTAAGTCACAATATTAATAGAATAAGAACATTTACAATAAAAAAAACCACCTGAAATTTAGGGGAAGAAAACAGCAAAACTTGAAAAAAACAGTAATTTTATGAGAATAGAGTTGAAATATAAAAAAAAAAATAATGTCATATTAGAAACAGGTTTTAATGTTATGAGGGGAAAAAAAGTAATTCTACACACATGAAGTCTTAAAATGATAAGGATCAGGTTTTTTTTAGAAGCTTAAAGTTAAATTAGGGCTGTCAAAATTAACGCGACAATAACGAGTTAACGAAAATGTCCTTTTTAACAGCACGTCCTAAAAAACACTGTGCCCATACCATAGATTGGGAAAACACAGTGGCGTTGCAGTTAGTGTGGCGCCTCACGAGGAAACAAATAGGGAGCATATATGGACAAAGACAAGGTATGTTGTATGGCAAGTGGTTATCTGGACCAAAGTTATTTCCATCTGCTGTCGCTGTGAGTTGAAATATCACCGGATTAAGTGGAGTTTGCGCTGCTTGCTGATGCAGAACGCTCTCCCTCCGAAAGGCAGACCATGTTGCAAAAATTGTACACTGCAAACACATGGACATCCACTTTTCAACAGCAATTACAGCTTTCATTTTGTGACCAGTTTTTTTTAAATTGTTATTTACAGTAGGTTTATTTTCAAAGTGAGCCTGTTTTAAAAAAAACTAAACATATTGTTTAATACACAAATATTTCCATAAAGCATTTGGTCTGGTCTCGTGTTGATAATATTAAAAACTTGAAAATGATCTGTTGACAGTACACACAAATAAAAAACGTATCTAATAGCGATAACTAACTGCGAATATTTAAGAGTTAAATACTGAAAATGCGATTAATTGGGGATTAATATTTTAATCAGTTGACAGCCCCAGTTTAAATAATAAAGAAAAATGGCATTTGTTATTGTTTATTGTTTTTATGTTTTTAAGTGTTATTTTTATTAGAGACAATGCAAATTCTGGAAAAATAAGCTGCTGACAATAAATTCAAAACATTATAGTAGTAAAGGAGGCTGAGTTGCAGACTGTTTTTTCTTAAAACTTCTTAGCATATATGGGATACTTGCCAACCCTCCCAAATTTTCCGGGAGACTCCCGAATTTCAGTGCCTCTCCCGTAAATCTCCCGGGACAACCATTCTCCCGAATTTCTCCCGATTTCCAGCCGGACCTGAGTGAGGACAGCCTGTCGTCACGTCCACTTTTCCTCCATATAAACGGCGTGCCGGCCCACTCACGTTATAACATCTACGGCTTTTGGAGCTCAGTGCGCAACTGCACCCACAACAAGAAGGAGACTATTATATATGTCTCCGTTATCCGTAGGTTTATCTATAACCCATAAAGTAGGCAGGCACGGAGCTATTGCTCAGCGTGTGTTTATTCCAGCCGGCATGTTAATACACTGACACACAACATCCGGATTCCCATCATGCATTGCTTCAAAACTACGGCAAGTAGTAGAGAGGACTGTTATGTGTGTAAATGTGTAAATAAATGAACACTGAAATTCAAGTATATTTTATATACATATATAAAAGAAATACTTGAATTTCAGTGAATTCTAGCTATAAATATACTCCCCACACCCCCATCTCCCGAATTCGGAGGTCTCAAGGTTGGCAAGTATGATATATGGTTGATTTACAAAATGTAAAAATATCAAAAGACCCCCTGCATCCTTTGATTTTCTAGTAAGTGGTCGTTGGTGGAAAATCTTTGGACACCCCTGACCTTAATGAAGAGCAGTGACTTATTGTGCTAGGAGGTTGATCACAAACTAGTCATGTTTGCATTAGGTGGTCACACAAAAACAATCCGGTGTGTTTAATATTGTACTCACACAATGGCTTGGTGCGTGCATCCCTGTGATGTTCTTCCTACATGCTGGACCTTTTTCAATGGGATACATATTTCTATGCTTTTGCTGCAGCATCCGTTGTTCTTGAACATGATGTGTACGACTGGACAAACACATGCACAATTAAAATCACGTCACACACATTTCCACAATAATCAGGATGAGAAGCAGAGAGAAGAGGATTCCAACTGACCTGAACACATGCTGACTTGCAGGAAACACATCAGCGTGAGCAGTACAAGTGTCTTCATGGTGACAGCTGTCTTTCTCATCTTCAGAGTTCTTCAAGTATGGGTGAGCTTTTATGGCTTCCCTTTATATGCTGAGGATCATTTGTTTTTTTAGAGTTGTGGTTTTACCTTCCTCTTCTTTCACCATGCCTTCTGCTTTCCTCTACCAAGAACATGAATTCTGATGAGCGCCATACAAAGAGATAATGTAGGTTCCTGCTGTCGTTACCTTAGATCAGTGGTCCCCAACCTTTTTGTAGCTGCGGACCGGTCAACGCTTGAAAATTTGGCCCACGGACGGGTGGTGGTGGTGGTGGTGTGGGGGGGAGGGGTTTAATTTATTTCTTGTGCGGCCCGGTACCAATCGATCCACGGACCGGTACCGGTGGTTGGGGACCACTGCCTTAGATGACAAGATGTCCCTGGAAAGGAATCGGAAACCAGCTTGTCCATTTTGTTCTTCCTTTATGTTCATTTGTTCGCGTGGTTATAGTACATCTGCCCAACTAACTAGTGCTTCTGAGTACATGCTGTATATATACAGTATATGTACATGCGGCAATGCTTCATTTTGTTAGTGTGACTAAATTGCTTTTCTGCATATTTTGGTTTCCCAGATTGTAATATCAATCAATCAATCAATGTTTATTTATCAATCAATCAATCAATCAATGTTTATTTATATAGCCCTAAATCATAAGTGTCTCAAAGGGCTGCACAAGCCACAACGACATCCGCGGTACAGAGCGGGGCGTCGATGTGAATGACTATGAGAAACCTTAGAGAGGACCGCATATGTGGGTGACCCCCCCTCTCTAGGGGAGATCGGATGCAATGGACGTCGAGTGGGTCTGACATAATATTGTAAAAGTCCTGTCCATAGTAGATCTAACATAATAGTGAGAGTCCAGTCCATAGTGGGGCCAGCAGGAGACCATCTCGAGCGGAGTCTGGTCAGCAGCGCAGAGATGTCCCCAACCGAGCGGTCCACCCCTGGTCCCGACACATACACTATCCGATAGTGGTATGGTGTTGGTTGGTGTCAGTTTATTTCGAACATGCAATAATATGTCACATATTTCCATTTTTTTCATTACAGCATGTCTGAAAAGGAGTAGAAAGAAGTACAACTTATTTAAACCTACCCATTTTCGTATCATAGCAGTTTTTAACACATTTGTTTGTTCTCAATTTGTAAACCAACAGTGAATAAATACATAAATTAATTAAGTTCAAGTGCCAATGATTGACAGTGTGTTGTACAAAGTTCATATTGTCATTTTTTACATTTCCATCTGAGAATTATTGAGGGTAATACTTGTTGGCACCATTTTTAATTATGCTATTTAGGATGTCCCATATAGCTCTCATATTGTTTTTGTTCTTGTCTAATATTTGACTGTGTTATTATTTTCTTCATTTTCATATTATGCTAATAGCTTGTTTTTATACGTTTTGTACTTGTTTTCTGCCTCTGTAGACCTTTGGGTTATAATATTCTATATAAGGTATTTTTCTTGTTGCAATAATTTTTCAGTTCCTTTGTCATCCATGATTGATTGTTCTTCTTGTTTTGCTTCTTACCAAGTTGTTTCAATGAACTGTGTTTGTCATAAACCCTCAGCAAGTATTCAAAACATTACCAAATGCATCATCCACATCATTTTCACTGAGTATATATTGTCACAACTTTTTATTAATTTAATTTAATTTAATTTAATTTAATTTAATTTAATTTAATTTAATTCAATTTAATTTAATTCAATTTGTTTTATTAATCAAACAAACAAAAGAACACACAATAATACCATATATAATACAATTCCAATTCCAAAACCAAACCCAGCCCAGCAACATTCAGAATAGCACAGAGCAATTGAGAGGACACACAAACATGACACAAAACAAGTAGTCAAACAAAAATGAATAATATCAACAGCAGTATTAATAAGAATTCCAACAAAACAGTGATTAAAAATCTCTGATTGACATTATAGGCCTACTGAAATGAATGTTTTTTATTTAAACGGGGATAGCAGATCTATTCTATGTGTCATACTTGATCATTTCGCGATATTGCCATATTTTTGCTGAAAGGATTTAGTATAGAACAACGACGATAAAGATCGCAACTTTTGGTATCTGATAAAAAAAGGCTTGCCCCTACCGGAAGTAGCGTGACGTAGTCAATTGAACATATACGCAAAGTTCCCTATTGTTTACAATGATGGCCGCATGAAGTGAGAGAGATTCGGACCGAGAAAGCGACAATTTCCCCATTAATTTGAGCGAGGATGAAAGATTTGTGGATGAGTAAAGTGCAAGTGAAGGACTAGTGGGGAGTTGAAGCTATTCAGATAGGGAAGATGCTGTGAGAGCCGGGGGTGACCTGATATTCAGCTGGGAATGACTACAACAGTAAATAAACACAAGACATATATATACTCTATTAGCCACAACACAACCAGGCTTATATTTAATATGCCACAAATTAATCCTGCATAAAAACACCTACGTGTTTGTTATGCTAGCTCCTAGCTCCTCTGCTAGCTCCTAGCTCCATAGAACACGCCAATACAATTCAAACACCTGCACAACACACACAATCACTCAGCCCAAAAGACAGTTCACCTAACCCAATGTTCATAAAGCTTATATATTTTAAAAAAGTTACGTACGTGACGCGCACATACGGTCAAGCTATCAAATGTTTAGCAGCCAAGGCTGCATACTCACGGTACCTGGTATTCAGCTGGGAATGACTAAAACAGTAAATAAACACAAGACATATATTTACTCTATTAGCCACAACACAACCAGGCTTATATTTAATATGACACAAATTAATCCTGCATAAAAACACCTACGTCTTTGTTATGCTAACTCCTAGCTCCTATGCTAGCTCCTAGCTCCATAGAACACGCCAATACAATTCAAACACCTGATCAACACACACAATCACTCAGCCCAAAAGACCGTTCACCTAACCCAAGGTTCATAAAGCTTATATATTTAAAAAAAAGTTACGTACATACGCAAAAAAAAAGTTGCGCACATACGGTCAAGCGATCAAATGTTTAGAAGCCAAAGCTGCATACTCACGGTAGCACGTCTGCGTCTTTGTCATCCAAATCAAAGTAATCCTGGTAAGAGTCTGTGTTGTCCCAGTTCTCTACAGGCGTCTGTGTATCGAAGTCAAAAGTCCTCCTGGTTAGAGTCTCTGTTATCCGAGTTCTTCCATCTTGACTGCATCTTTCGGGAATGTAAACAAAGACGCGCCGGCTGTGTACTGTTGTTGCTGACTTCGTTCGAAAAATACGTCCGTTTCGCACCGACAACTTTCTTCTTTGCTTGCTCAGCTTCTTTCTCCATAATGCAATGAACATAATTGCAACAGATTCACGAACACAGATGTCCAGAATACTGTGGAATTATGAAATGAAAACAGAGCTTTTTTGTATTGTGTTCAATGGGGAAGGCATACCCGTGTTCCCCGGGCTACGTCACGCGCATACGTCATCCTCAGAGGCGTTTCGAACCGGAAGTTTAGCGTCAAATTTAAAATGTCACTTTATAAGTTAACCCGGCCGTATTGGCATGTGTTATAATGTTAAGATTTCATCATTGATATATAAACTATCAGACTGCGTGGTCGGTAGTAGTGGGTTTCAGTAGGCCTTTATCATCACAGCCATTTATATATAAAAAAAAACATTTAAAAAAATGAACAATAGTGTCACAGTAGCTTACACTTGCATCACATCTCATAAGCTTGACAACACATTGTGTCCAATATTTTCCACAAAGATAAAATAAGTCATATTTTAGGTTCATTTAATAGTGAAAACTAATTTAAATAATGGATCCCATATTCCAATATATAACTCATTATTATCTAAACTTAATGCATTTTTTTCTATTGATATCATTTCCATAGCCTGTGTATACCAGTCAGTATGAATTGGACTACCAACATATATCCATGTTTTTAGTATTACCCTTTTTGTTATGATGCATATTGAAAGAAATGCATTTACCGAACTTTGATCTCTCAGATAATTTTTGAAAGCTGTCATACTTGTTCATTTCACAGTATTCGAAATGTCTTTTTGTCATCAGTGTTCCTCTTCTTGTTGTTTCCATCATAGATTGTGCAAAACTGGCAGATGCTGATGTCGGTTAATAGCAGACCACTTGTGGTATTATCATCAAAATTATTGATGCATTGAATCAATAAAGCAATCAATGGTCTTTTTCTTGTTAGTGTTCAAGAGGTCAATGTTGAAGTTTTCACATAAGAACATTTATTTTTGACTGATTTCAGTAAAAGTTACCTTAATCCAGTTCTCAAACGAATCACTGTTTAACTTAGGCGATCTGATGATGACATGTTTTTTGCTGTCATCATGACATGTTTATTTTCATTTATTTTTTTTTAAGCTTGCACTGTGGAAGGCGACTGCATCTCCAGTAGCGCTGTAGTTCTAGATCTTTTAAACTTATCTTTTATCTTTATCTTTTATCTTTAATTATTATTATTATTTATTAGATCTTATAAACTTATCTTTTATCTTTTTTATGTTTTCCATGAGGACATAGTGAATCCCTGTACATATCCAATGGATACTTTTGGCAGTTTTAAAAGACCAGGAGCCAGCTTTCTTTCTTATTCGAGAGAGGAGCTGCTCACTCTGAAAACAATGGGGTGTGCTGGCGTATAACACCCCATTCCAGCGGAGCTGAGGAAGAATCCTCGGGGCTGCAAAGCGGGGGCTAAACTAAAGGCTAAGCAAGAGGAAACTCTACGGCACTACAAACCACCTCGTACCGGATGCTAACGTGGACCTGCAGGATTCACCGCAGTGAGAGCTGACAGAGACACTAAAGCATGTGGGAAAAGCAAAGGTGTGGGGCTCATCATATATGTTAACAACCGCTGGTGTAACCCGGGACACATCTCTGTGAAAAAAGTCTTGTGTTGCCCGGACCTGGAGCTACTAGTTGTTAGCCTACGGCCATACTATCTGCAGAGGGGGTTCAGTCACGTGAGCTCCCTCTGTGTTTACATTCCCTTGAGGGCAGATGCAGCCAATGCATGTGAGATGATCCACTCCATCACATTAAGGCTACAGACAAAACATCCTGAGGCTTTTTTCATCATTTCTAGGGACTTCAATCATGCGACTTTGGACTCAACGTTAGCTGCTTTTTACCAGGCTGTGGATTGTCCCACGAGAAACAACAGGACAATTGACCTACTGTATGCTAATGTCAGGGATGCATAAAAGGTCACACCCCTCCCCCCACTAGGGAAGTCTGACCACAATCTTGTTCATTTGCAGCCAAAATACACCCCCCTGGTCCAAAGACAGCCTGTTAACACTTGCTCTGTGAGGAGGTGGTCCCCTGAAATGGAAGATGCCCTCAGGGACTGCTACAACACCACAGACTGGTACGTTCTGCTTCCACATGGTGAGGACATTGATGGGCTGACTCACTGTCTCACGGATTACCTTAACTTATGCGTAGACGTGACCTGCCCTGCTGAGACTGTTCGGTGCTACCCTAATAACAAACCCTGGGTAACACAGGAGGTTAAGGCTGTCCTCAACAAGAAGAAAGCTGCCTTCAGGAGTGGAGACGGAGGCAATGAGAGCAGCACAGCGGGAGGTGAAACAACGCGTGAGGGAGACTAAGGACAGCTACAAGAAGAAGCTGGAGCAGAAGCTACAGCAGAACAACATGAGGGAGGTCTGGGAAGGTGTGAAAACCATCACAGGCCACAAGACAAAGACCAGAGCAGTTGGGGGACCATTGAGAGGGCCAATGAGATGAACGACTTCTTCAACCGGTTCAAACCAGCCCGTGTCCTCCCCACTCCTCATCGCAGCCACCACCTCTTCTTCTCCCCTCAACACACCTCCCCCCCAGCCATGGCAGCATCCCCCTCCTCCTCCTCCTACACCACCTCTACGCAGACATTAGTCATCTCTGTGGACCAGGTCAGAGGTCAACTGAGGAAGCTACACCCTAGGAAAGCAGCAGGCCCAGACAAGGTGTGCCCCCGACTCCTGAAGACCTGTGCTGCAGAACTGGGTGAACCACTCTTTAACCTCAGCCTGCAGCTGGGGAGAGTGCCCAACCTCTGGAAGACGTTGTGCATCGTTCCAGTTCCCAAAAATAACTGCCCCAGTGAGCTGAACGACTACAGACCAGTGGCGCTCACCTCTCATCTAATGAAGACAATGGAGCGGCTCTTTCTCAGCCTCCTCAGACCACAGGTGCAACATGCCCAGGACAGCCTGCAGTTTGCGTACCGGGCAGGCGTTGGTGTGGAGGATGCTATCCTTTACCTGCTGCACCGAGCCCACTCACACCTGGATAAGGGAAATGGCACTGTGAGCATCCTGTTCCTGGACTTTTCGAGTGCCTTTAATACGATCCAGCCCCACATTCTCCAGGACAAGCTGGACAGAATGCGAGTGGACCCCTGCCTGGTTGCCTGGATTTCAAACTACCTCACCGATAGGCCACAGTACGTTAGACTGAAGGACACCGCAGGGAACGGTGCTCGCCCCTCTTCACTTCACCCTGTACACCTCTGACTTCTGCTACAACTCAGAGCGTGGTCGGGGGTGGGGCGGGGGCGTGGTTGGGGGAAGGGGGCGTGGTTAAGAGGGGAGGAGTATATTTACAGCTAGAATTCACCAAGTCAAGTATTTCATATATATATAATATACACTGTAAAAAAAAATCTGTAAAAAAACTGTCATCTACTGGTAGCTACGGCTGCCAAACGAAAACCATAAAATTAAAGTAAAACCTTGTAAACCAAATAATGATCAAAAACATTATATTTACAGACATTTTCACGAAACATTTTGCGGAAAAATATTGTAATTTTACAGAATTTTATTAAATTATTAAGATCAACCACCTTTAATAAAGTGACGATGCAAACAGTTCTGCAGAAAAATACTTCCTACAGAGTTTTTCCAAATTATTACGATCAAACACCTTTAATGAAGTGACAATGCCGGCAGTTCGACAGAAAAATATCCTCCCGGGAGTCTTCCAAACGCCAGCCCGCCAGCCCGCCAGCCCGCCAGCCAGCCAAACAAGTGCTGGCCCACTCACATAATATGTGCGGCTTCTGCACGCACACACATTAGAATGCAACGCATACTTCAGCCGAATAAAAAACTTTAACACTGTTAGAAATATACGCCACACTGTGAATCCACACCAAACCAGAACCCTTTGCAGCACTAACTCTTCCGGGACGCTACAAGGTGTGTGTGTGGGGGGGGGGGTGGGGGGGGGGGGGATTGGGGGGTTTGGTGGTAGCGGGGGGGGGGGGTTGTAGCGTCCCGGAAGAGTTAGTGCTGCAAAGGATTCTGGGTATTTGTTCTGTTGTGTTTATGTTGTGTTACGGTGCGGATGTTCTCCCGAAATGTGTTTGTCATTCTTGTTTGGTGTGGATTCACAGTGTGGCGTATATTTCTAACAGTGTTAAAGTCTGAACGATGTTAGAATGGATGAAAAGCGGATGTGACGATAGCTCGTAGAGTACGTCAAAGGTTAATTTGTTCAAACTTGGCCTGCGGCTTTGTTCAGTTTTACATTTTGTCCCACTCTGTATTTGAGTTTGACACCCCCGTGTTAGATTGTTAGTATGGACATAGACTTTTATATAACAAGCTACATATTTAATGAAAGATAATTACTGTAATTTTACATGAATTTGAAAGTAATTTAAGAAAACAGAAAATGCTATTTATAATTAATTTTGTATTTTTCCGTAAAAATTTTTTTGAATATAGATAGTTTGTCATTACTGGCATATTACTTAAAATAACAGGTGGATTGTTTATTTACAGATAATGTCTTCAATTCTACAGTTTTATAAACTATTTAAAAAAAATAGAAAAATTACAGTAGACATTTAGAGTAAATTAACCATAAAAAATAGGATTTTTTTACAGTGTATATATATATATATATATATATATATATATATATATATATATATATATATAAGAAATACTTGACTTTCAGTGAATTCTAGCTATATATATATATATATATATATATATATATATTTATTTTATTATATATATATATATATATATATATATATATATATATATATATATATATATATATATATATATATATATATATATATATATATATATATATATATATATATATATAAAAATATATATATAAATAAAAGAAATACTTGAATTTCAGTGTTCATTTATTTACACATATACACATACATAACACTCATCTACTCATTGTTGTACTTGAAAGACTTGATCAAATACACAGTAATGAAAACACAGTTGTTTTACTAACTGTACTGTACTTGCTGCTTACTAAAAATTAAAAAAAAAACACTTACCTTTCACTATTTGAGTAGCCTTTGTTCTGCCATTTTCATACTGGCGAGCAATTTCTGAATCCGGGAACATATCCTTCACGGATTTGTTGTAGACATCCGCAAATGAGAACGGGATGTTGCTTCCAGCTATCAGCATAGCCATCTTTGTCTCGGCATAAATTACACCATCGGGTTTCCATTTAGCGAGGTGGCCCATTATACTGGGCTGTGACCGGTGCTGCGTTGCCGCCGCTTTGTGCTTCGCTGTCCGTTCATGAGTGAGTATATCCGTTCGGCCACCGTGTTCAATGGAGAAGTCTGTTCTACAAAATTTACAGGCAGCATACCTCTTCACCTTCGAACTGTCCTGGATAAAATGAAATTCTTGTTTCCATTCGTTTTGGAACTTACAAGCGTATTTCTTCATCTTACTCGTCGTCGGCGTCGCCATGGCTGTATCTTCCTCTTTCTTCTGCTTTGTCTCCTTGTTGTGTGCGCAGTTGTGCACTGCACTCTCTAAAATCCGTATATGTTATAACGTGATTGGGCAGGCACACTGTTTATATCGTGGGAAAGCGGATGTGAAAATAGGCTGTCCTCACTCAGGTCCGCATGCAGCTGGAGGGGGCGTGGCCTCCAGCTCCGGCGGAAAATCGGGAGATTTTCGGGAGAATATTTGTCCCGGGAGGTTTTCGGGAGAGGCGCTGAATTTCGAGAGTCTCCCGGAAAATTCGGGAGGGTTGGCAAGTATGTTTGATGCACTTTAGTTCAAATTCTTCTAGATCAAAATCTATTCCTTTTTTTTTGCATCTATCCATGTTTCTGAGATAGCGATAACTTTGAAGGGTTTGTTGAATTGTTCCAAAAAAATTATTCACATTGTTGCAGTCTTGTGCTGTTGAAATGAATAATTGACAGTTTGTTGTCAGTGTTAATGTTGCTATTGTATTGTTCATCTGTATTTTTGATTTGGGAGCAAACAATTGTATAGGAATCTGTATCCTTCCCCAAATTCCAGACTATTATGACCTATCTTGCAAAAGGTGTTCAGTTCCACATATTCCAGGTCCAATCTTTTGTGTTGCTCTATGAATGTCCATAAGTGTGGATAATTGTGCACATCTTCTTGTTCAGTAATCTCTAAGAACGATGTAGTTGGAGTTAATGGTCGATGTTTGATTTCCGTCTATATCGTTGTCATTGAAGCGTTGTGAGTTTTAATGTTTGTTCAGATCCTTGATGTCTTTGACAACAAGAACTCTTGCTTCTTGACCTCTTAGATTTTGCAGTTGGTGCTCAATTGCCCTGAATTTCCCCCTGTTTCCTTAAGTCACGTGCTTTCTTGGTGATATCAGCATTGCGTCCAGTGAGGTGCTCGTTCGTGTAAACGTTTTTACCCTTAGGCCTGTCTTGGAGACCACTTGTGTGGTCAGAAATGTTTACAATGTGTGCAAATTTTGCGGTTTCGCTGTTTAGCTTGAGTTTAGGTGTAGAGGTATTTGAATTATGTAACTGGAGTTTTTGGTTTGTTTAGAGAGGTAGCGATTTCTAATTCAGGACAAATTAAGAGGGTCTCGCGGTTACGTGTCTGCTCAAGAAAGAAATACAGTGCAGCCCAGACGATTTGTCTAGCGAGAGTAATGGTTATATAATTAATAGTGCCAAGGAGAAGCCAAAGCTCCAAAACCTTCTTTAGTTGTAAATTACCCTGCTTGGTAACCAGGTACGTGCACAGGTACCCTAGTGATGCTCAAACACCTGCCCTTTTGCCCTGCGTGAGAAATGTGCCCTTTCTGCCAGAGCCCTTTTTTCCCATTCATTTTAGAATATATTTTTTCTCTGTTATCAATTACCCTGCAATCAATGTTTTGATATCTGAGCAGGAATATATTTGAGTTCTTGTAAAAATTCCCCCCAGACTGCTCCACTCCTGTCAAAAACCGTCTCGGCATAAGGGTGAGAAAGCCAACATGTAGCATCTCTACTTAGCAGGTTTAAATATGTTTGTCTTGATTTTTCTCAAGCTGCTGCACCTGGTTTGAAATCTTCTGGCCGTACAGTATCACATTTTAAAAAAGCCCTCTGACTATTGGAGGGGGGTTCAAATTGTTTTGACGCACATCAAGTCGGAGTCTGACAGCTTCAGGAAGCAGCGTCAATAAACAAGCTGACACAAGACGAGATCTTGAAAAATGTTGATTGGCAAACAAATCAAACATATCTCCAGATCATGTTGGTATTATGAATGGGGTTGGTTCTCACATATTAGAATTATATGTAAAATGCAAGCAGCCTACTTCCTGTCTTTGCTGAATTATAACCACCTGCTTTTATTCTTGGTAACAGATAGAACTTCTCATTTTTGACTTTCAAATAAGAATGGTGGAAGATGTTACTTCTGTTTACATACGCCTCCAGTAAGGAGATGTCAGAAAGAGTACTGGAGAGAAATAGTTGAATGTATGGTAATTGTATGGTAAATGGGCTTTTTTTTTCTTCAAAGCCATCATCTCATTCACTGACTGAAGACTGATGAATGAATCCACAACCATCAGGTCGACCACTCCACCATTTTCCTGCTGGTGACTGTAAATCTGTCTCAGTGTACTTCATGGATGTCAGTTTCCAACTTCCGTTATTTGCATTTTAAGTGCACTTACACTTTGAAGTATGTGAAAATGCAGTACAGCGTCAGTATCCAGATGTTGCATTCAACAATGGTGAGTGTGCAGTGATGGACACTTTCAACCCTCAATCGTTGCAATTTTGGCCAAGCAGCGGAAACGAAGGCACTAACTGCAATTGACTGTTGAAAAGGAGAAAATAAAGAAGCGGGTAAACATTTTGATTGATTGGATCAAGCACCATCCTCTCAGACTAGAGCTGTCCTATCTAGTTTGTGAGCACAAACTGAAGAAACCTGCCCAAATGAAGTGAAAAATCTTTTAAGGCCACACATTCACACACAGATAGTGCCCTAAACCAGTGGTCCCCAAACTTTTTTCCACCACGGACCGGTTTAATGTAGGCATTATTTCCAGGGACCGGCTTTCCACTTGTGCCAGATAAAAATACAGCAAAGATAATGCATGAAAAATACAACTCACGATAACGCTGAATTAGTGGGAGCCCTGGGATTGTTTCTTTGCAATGAGATGCAGATGGAAATCAGCCTTTGGCTACAATATGTCACTTTAATATTTGATATGTTGATTAATGTACATTGTATCATGTCACAAAGCTATAACAAATGGCAATTTCCTATGAGGAGAGTTATTGTACATCTATAAACAAGTTTATTTGTGTGTCTACTGGGACAGGCGAAAGTTAAGTCGGAGAAAATGCAGTTTATAAATTATTTAATGTTTCTCTGCGGCCCAGTAGCAAATGCGTCACGGCCCGGTAGCAAATGCGTCACGGGCCGGTACCAGTCCCCAGACCAGTGGTTGGGGACCACTGCTTTACAGTACTGATAAGAAGGACATTTATTTGCATTAGCTCGTTGTAGTGCAGGATAAAAGAGCAATGATGTGCAGATATAAATAAATAGATTACTGTACAGATAAATATATTGCACTTTTTCATATGCATCAAAATGAAGTCCTGCCACCTTCAGAAGTTTTCTGATGACTCTGCGATAGTGAGGTGTATTGAAGATGGTGATGAGGAGGAATACAGTGCACTGGTGGAGGACTTTGTCACAGCTCAATATGACGAAGACCAAGGAGCTAGTTGTGGACCTGGGAAGGAGGAGGAGTACTCCGGCGACCCCTGTTTCCATCAGGGGGGTCGATGTGGACATGGTTGAGGATTATAAATACCTCGGAGTACACATGGACAACAAGCTGAATGGGTCAAAACACGCTGAGGCACTCTACAAGAAGGGTAAGAGCCGCCTCTACTTCCTCAGGAGGCTAGGATCCTTCAACGTCTGTACAAAGATGATGAAGATGTTCTACGAGACGGTGGTGGCGGGCGCCTTCTTGTACACCGTGGCCTGCTGGGGCAGCGGACTGAGAGCGGGGGGATGCAAACAGACTGGACAAGCTGGTAAAGAAGACCAGTAACGTGGTGGGAGTGGAGCTAGACTCTGGCGGTGGTGTCAGAGAGGAGAAGTCTAGCAAAGCTCCTAGCCATTATGGACAACGCCTCCCACCCACTACACTCGGACCTGGTGGAGAGAATGAGCACGTTCAGTGGAAGGCTCAGACTCCCAAAATGCAACACGGAACGACACAGGAGGTCCTTCATACCAACAGCCATCAGACTGTATAATGCAGACCTGGGCATTCTGCGGCCCGCGGGCCGCATCCGGCCCTTTGTACGTCCCTGTCCGGCCCGCGTGAGGCCAATTATAAATTACAAAATAAATTTAAAAAAGTATTTCGAGTGTGCAATACAACAGTGCTGCTTTTGTTTTGAAAAGCGTTATTTGTATTACTTCCGTGTGGACGTATGCTCGTGCGCGCAGCGGCAATCACAAATACAAAATAAATTTAAAAAAACATCTTTGTCGTGCGTGCAATACAACTGCTGCTTTTATTTTGAAAAGTGTTATATGTGCGTATGTCCTGTGAGGGAAGGCGCACAGCGGTTATCCCCGAGACGCTAAAAAGAGAAAAGTTGATGACGAATGGCGTGTTTTAAAAAAGACATGGACTGCCAAGTAAAGGTAAAGCCGTGTGCTTATTTGTGGTACACATGTTGCTGTTTTTAAAGAATATAGTGTAACGACCTGCTGAAGTAGATGTTGTCTTCTTGAGTTGTGTAAATGAGAAGTGAGGAGACGTGCGGGTGGAAGGAACGAGATATGTTGAGCTGTGTTAGTATAGCTTGCTCAATAAAAGTTTAAAAATTGCGTCAGACTTGCTGTGCACTTCTTCTGGACGCTACAATTGGTGTCAGAAGTAAAACTTTGCGCATATTGCGCTGCTTGTGTGCTACGTCATCGGGAGGTACGTGCCACGTGAGGAGCTCGCCGCAAAGAGAGAGAGAGAGAGAGAGAGAGAGAGAGAGAGAGAGAGAGAGAGAGAGAGAGCGAGAGACTGAGAGAAAGAGAGAGAGAGGCAGCGTTTACAGGTGCAGCCACGCTGCTTGCCACGGGGGGAATTCCGCCCTCAATGAAGACTCCCAGGTTTGATGGCAAGGCGAACTGGGAGGCATTTCATCCCACTTGTGACATCAATTGTAGCGTCCAGAAGAAGTGCACACCAAGTCTGACGTTCTTTTTAAACTTTTATTGAGCATGCTATACTAACACAGCTCAACTTATCTCGTTCTTTCCAAAAGGAAAACCAATCCTCACTCCTCATTTCCGCACCAGCAACCCTTCTTCCTTCGCCAATCACCTTACAGGCGTGCTACGTTCACAACAAAGAGGATGCCGGATGAAGTGACAGAAATTGAAATTTTTGTATTGTAATATACATCAGGAAGTGTTGTGTAAGAAAGTGTTAAAAATAAAACCATCAAAAGCCATCTGCTTTTGTATAAAGATAAGTTAGGTTAAATGAAAATATTATTATCTATCTTACGGTATATCAAAAATAATTTGTGCAAAACTTAATTGAAATATTGTCGTGTGGCCCTCCAGCAGTGCTCGGGTTGCTCATGCGGCCCCCGGTAAAAATTAATTGCCCACCCCTGGTATAATGCATATGTTCGTTTTTGACTGTATTTATGTTATTCACATGTGAATAATGCTGTATAATAGACTATATTTAGACTGTATTTATATTATTCACATGTGAATAATGCTGTATAATAGATTGTATTTATACTATTCATGTAAAAATACCCAAGTGTTTATTGTCTATTGTGAGCGAACTGTGGTGCTGAATTCCCCCCAGGGATCAATAAAGTACTTTCTATTCTATTCTATTCTATTGTAAAAGTTATTTCATGTTTTTCTGCGGCCCGGTAGCAAATGCCTCACGGACCGATACCGGTCCCCGGACCGGTGGTTGGGGACCACTGCCCTAAATAATAGTTTATTTTTCCAGGATTGGACTTCAGTTTACAGAGAACCAAATGTGGACAGTGCTTATTGTAATTTTTTAGATATCTTAACAGTACAAAAATGAATTAACTGATATTATACGAACAAGCAAATGGTTATGTCATTAAAAAAACTATATGAAAATAAAAAAATATATATAAAAGGAACTTAGGATATTTTGAATAGCCTAATCAAACAAGGATCTTCAAAGTTGACATACCCTGACTGCTTTATTGATGATAATGATGAAGATTATAATATGAGTAATGTAGTAAATACATTCAACAGCTTTTTTGTAAATGTTGGCCCTAAGCTGGCTGTTGATATCCCAGACAATGGAGTTGCAAAATCAACTTTTGAACATAATTCTTTGTCATTCTTCCTCTGAGCTACAAATGAACAGGAAGTGACAAACATTGTGCGGAAGTGTAAACGTAAGTCCTCTAGTGACTGTCGTGATATAAACATGACATTGGTTAAAAAAAGTTATACTGAATATTGTAAAACCTGTGATGAGGTGGCGACTTGTCCAAAGTGCACCCCGCCTTCTGCCCAAATGCAGCTAAGACAGGTTCCAGCACCCCGCGCGACCCCGAATTTCTCTTTTGCCTCAATTCTCAAAAATTCTGGAAAAACATTTTAATTCTCGACTTGAAACGTTTCTTGAGAAACAAATAATTAATAAGCGATTGTACAACTATTCATTACGGTAAAGGTTCCTCTTTTAACTACCACAAACTATCTACAGCAGGGGTGTCCAAACTTTTTCCACTGAGGGCCGCACGCGGAAAAATTAAAGCATGTGTGGGCCATTTTGATATTTTTCATTTTCAAACCATAACAAAATATATGGATTTTTTATTTATTTTACCTTTAGGGGTCCCGGGGACCATAAAGGGTCTCAGTCATTAAAATGTTAAAAATAAGTCAGATTATTATTTTTTTTAAATTATTTAATGCTTACAGTAAATCTCTATATCAACTTCAAGTTGATATAAAGTAATACAAATGAAAAACAATGTTTTACGGCTTTTCTGTCAAAAACAACTTAGTTTTTTTATAGTAAAACTGAAATATGCAGTATTTAGTAATTAGAGCCCTAAAAGATCAATAATGCAGGACACCATTGATTTTAATTCTTTCATATTTTTGAGTAATCACAGTGAAAAGATAAATAAAAAATCACTAAATATATTTGGGATCCAAAAGGTGTCCCACTCATAAAGTGATACATTTTTATTAGGTTGTTCTTTTACTTTCAACACTTAAGTTACGAGATCAACTTCAGATATATCTGTCGATTGTATGCTGGAACAATTATTTTGTTTGTTTTATGCGCTTTTGTCAAAGAAAACTTTGATGTTTTTATATGGCTACTACACAATATATGCAATATTTACCACATAAAACATTTTAAAGTGAAATATTTGAAGTAATCGGAGCCCTGAAAATAATTCATTATAACATGGATTTTTTTGTCTTTTTTTTTGTTTTGTTGAGAAATGGCAAAAAAAGAAAAAGAAAGAAAGACAAAAGAAGAAAAAACAACCTGCATGGCAGCTTTTGTGTCAACATTGCAACTTTTTCTCGTTAGATTTCACCTCATTCCACTTTTTTTAATGTTCTTTTTTATTTTTATCAATAGTATTTCTAGAATGTGTGGTGGGCCGGTAAACAATTAACTGCGGGCCGCAAATGGCCCCCGGGCCACACTTTGGACATCCCTGATCTACAGTATCTACCTACATATATGCATCAGAATGGCCTTTTTAAAAGTGTAATTCCCAAGGGGAAAACATTTTATGGTTAGCAATTGGAAAATGTTTATCGTACAAAGATGAAGTACTCAAATACGAGATTTGTTTTGGTTAGGGTTAGTGGTTGGGGTTAGCATAATTTATTTCAACTATGGCTGTCAAAGGTGACGCGATAATAACGCGTTAACTACAAGTTCACTTAACGGCAATTATTTTTTAAACACGTTTCTGACCCTCAGCCCGTTCTGTAGCTTGGGGAAATTTGTAATGGCGTCTAGTTACTGTTGAGCCACAAGCTCGAAAATAGGTAACAGAACTGCACAAAGAAAAGGGGACCTTATGGAAATCTCAGATCCACAGCCATGGCCAGTTGTTCTCCGAATAAGACAAGACAATGTTATCTTCAACCGCTATGAGACGACATCATTGGATCGAACGCTGTTGGCGCCTTTGCTGAATCTAGTGAGGAGGAGCTTCATGTCCGTGTTTGGATTACAGTTGAGTGCACTAACTGTTATTAATTATTGTACAACATGTAAAGTACAGAATATCAGAAACATTTATTAAAGGACAAAAAATATCTCCTAACATCTTTGACAATCAAAGCATGATCGTAACAATCCACATTTTGTGTTATTAATGCGTGAAACTGCTATCTGAACATGGAAATGTAGCTCCTCTCCTCTAGATGCCAGTGCTCCTAAAGCAGGAATACAAATTTTGTATTCCTACAAAATTCAAACTTTGACAAGACACCAACACACTGCAGATATTTTTTTCATTCTATTTAAAAGAACTGTTTAAAAAAGCATCATGTTTAAAAAATATTTAATTTAAGCAAATAATTGTCCATTAATGGTATTAAACACTTAAAATATACTGTCTATGCTACACTTATTAATGGCAAGATGTTGTATCTTTCTGCGATTAATGCGATTAATTTTGAGTTAACTATGAACTAAATGTGATTACTGCGATTAAATATTTTAATTTTTTGACAGCTCGAATTCAAACATAATGAACTAATGAATTAAAAAAATAAAAAATTATATTACAACAACTACAAGAAGTAAATTATTACAAAACATTATTTATCATGTTTGGATGACCATGAGACTTTGCTTTAATATGGATTGTTTTGCTTTCAATTTAATTATTGTTTGTAATGATATTAACACTGTGGTAATGTTTACAGATATGGAATTTCGTATGCAATATCTCACAACATCGATAAGTGCATACACCGTGAACAGGTGGGCGACGTTAAAATGGTAGCCATTTCCATCCATTAATACATTTTTAAATATGTCAGACAGTGTTGTTTTAGACATGTGAACAAAATTCAGGACCATCAAATCGGCAGTGACAAAGTTCTGCCATTTGGCATTCATTTCTCCATGTTTTCAATTCCTTATCGCTGGGTGTGTTGGACGTGTTATTTATCGTCCTTGACAAAATGTCAATCCAGTCGTATATGTTATGATGCGGTGTTCAAGTCGATCGTGCACCATTGCCAGGTAACCACCTTTATTACATATGATGATTCCTTTATAGCAACCATGTATTAAGATAAATAAAAACAAGCTATAAAACCGGTTTGGAGAAAATATATATTCTCTAATATTGGTGAGTGTATTTTTTGGGACTTGAGAGTTGCGATGGCAACATATATTTTGGTCACAATGAAGGTTCTGTAGAAGTGTACAGTAGAATGTCTGCCAGTACCTGTATAATGTATTGAACTTAAAGTATTGTGTTCCGGGCAGTAGAAGGGCTTGTGCTTGGCTAAACCTCATACCTATCGTACTTGATCAATGGAGGCACGTTATATGTATATATACAAACCCCGTTTCCATATGAGTTGGGAAATTGTGTTAGATGTAAATATAAACGGAATACAATGACTTGCAAATCATTTTCAACCCATATTCAGTTGAATATGCTACAAAGACAACATATTTGATGTTCAAACTGATAAACTTTTTTTTTTGGCAAATAATCATTAACTTTAGAATTTGATGCCAGCAACACGTGACAAAGAAGTTGGGAAAGGTGGCAATAAATACTGATAAAGTTGAGGAATGCTCATCAAACACTTATTTGGAACATCCCACAGGTGAACAGGCAAATTGGGAACAGGTGGGTGCCACGATTGGGTATAAAAGTAGATTCCATGAAATGCTCAGTCATTCACAAACAAGGATGGGGCGAGGGTCACCACTTTGTCAACAAATGTGTGAGCAAATTGTTGAACAGTTTAAGAAAAACCTTTCTCAACCAGCTATTGCAAGGAATTAAGGGATTTCACCATCTACGGTCCGTAATATCATCAAAGGGTTCAGAGAATCTGGAGAAATCACTGCACGTAAGCAGCTAAGCCCGTGACCTTCGATCCCTCAGGCTGTACTGCATCAACAAGCGACATCAGTGTGTAAAGGATATCACCACATGGGCTCAGGAACACTTCAGAAACCCACAGTCAGTTAACTACAGTTGGTCGCTACATCTGTAAGTGCAAGTTAAAACTCTCCTATGCAAGGCGAAAACTGTTTATCAACAACACCCAGAAACGCCGTCGGCTTCGCTGGGCCTGAGCTCATCTAAGATGGACTGATACAAAGTGGAGAAGTGTTCTGTGGTCTGACGAGTCCACATTTCAAATTGTTTTTGGAAACTGTGGACGTTGTATCCTCCGGACCGAAGAGGAAAAGAACCATCCGGATTGCTATAGGCGCAAAGTTGAAAAGCCAGCATCTGTGATGGTATGGGGGTGTATTAGTGCCCAAGACATGGGTAACTTACACATCTGTGAAGGTGCCATTAATGCTGAAAGGTACATACAGGTTTTGGAGCAACATATGTTGCCATCCAAGCAACGTTACCATGGACGCCCCTGCTTATTTCAGCAAGACAATGGCAAGCCACGTGTTACATCAATGTGGCTTCATAGTAAAAGAGTGTGTGTACTAGACTGCCCTGCCTGTAGTCCAGCCCTGTCTCCCATTGAAAATGTGTGGCGCATTATGAAGCCTAAAAATACCTTAATGGAGACCCCCGGACTGTTGAACAACTTCAGCTGTACATCAAGCAAGAATGGGAAAGAATACCACCTGAGAAGCTTAAAAAATGTGTCTCCTCAGTTCCCAAACGTTTACTGAGTGTTGTTAAAAGGAAAGGCCATGTAACACAGTGGTGAACATGCCCTTTCCCAACTACAAACCCCGTTTCCATATGAGTTGGGAAATTGTGTTAGATGTAAATATAAATGGAATACAATGATTTGCAAATAATTTTCAACCCATATTCAATTGAATATGCTGCAAAGACAACATATTTGATGTTCAAACTGATAAACATTTTTTTTTTTGCAAATAATCATTAACTTTAGAATTTGATGCCAGCAACACGTGACAAAGAAGTTGGGAAAGGTGGCAATAAATACTGATAAAGTTGAGGAAGGCTCATCGAACACTTATTTGGAACATCCCACAGGTGTGCAGGCTAATTGGGAACAGGTGGGTGCCATGATTGGGTATAAAAACAGCTTCCCAAAAATGCTCAGTCTTTCACAAGAAAAGATAGGGCGAGATACACCCCTTTGTCCACAACTGCGTGGGCAAATAGTCAAACAGTTTAAGAACAACGTTTCTCAAAGTGCAATTGCAAGAAATTTAGGGATTTCAATCTACGGTCCATAATATCATCAAAAGATTCAGAGAATCTGGAGAAATCACTCCACGTAAGCGGCATGGCCGGAAACTAACATTGAATGATCGTGACCTTCGATCTCTCAGACGGCACTGTATCAAAAACCGACATCAATCTCTAAAGGATATCATCACATGGGCTCAGGAACACTTCAGAAAACCACTGTCACTAAATACAATTGGTTGCTACATCTGTAAGTGCAAGTTAAACCTCTACTATGCAAAGTGAAAGCCATTTATCAACAACATCCAAAAACGCCGCCGGCTTCTCTGGGCCCGAGATCATCTAAGATGGACTCATGCAAAGTGGAAAAGTGTTCTGTGGTCTGACGATTCCACATTTCAAATTGTTTTTGGAAATATTCGACATTGTGTCATCCGGACCAAAGGGGAAGCGAACCATCCAGACCAGTGGTCCCCAACCACCGGGCCGCACAAGAAATAAAAAATGTTTTTAAATGTTTTTTTATTTTTTTTTAAATGTTATTTTATTTTTTAATGAAATCATCATTAAAAACACAATATATACATTATATATCAATATAGATCAATACAGTCTGCAGGGATACAGTCCGTAAGCACACATGATTGTATTTATTTATGTAAAAAAATAAATAAAAATAAAAATACCCCCACCACCGGTCCGTGGGACAAATTTTCAAGCGTTGACCGGTCCGCAGCTACAAAAAGGTTGGGGACCACTGATCCAGACTGTTATCGACGCAAAGTTCAAAAGCCAGCATCTGTGATGGTATGGGGGTGCATTAGTGCCCAAGGCATGAGTAACTTACACATGTGAAGGCACCATTAATGCTGAAAGGTACATACAGGTTTTGGAACAACATATGCTGCCATAACATACGCCCCTGCTTATTTCAGCAAGACAATGCCAAGCCACATTCAGCGCGTGTTACAACAGTGTGGCTTCGTAAAAAAAGAGTGCGGGTACTTTCCTGGCCCGTCTGCAGTCCAGACCTGTCTCCCATCGAAAATGTGTGGCGCATTATGAAGCGTAAAATACGACAGCTTAGACCCCGGACTGTTGAACGACTGAAGCTCTACATAAAACAAGAATGGGAAAGAATTCCGCTTTCAAAGCTTCAACAATTATTTTCCTCAGTTCCCAAACGTTTACTGAGTGTTGTTAAAAGAAAAGGTGATTTAACACAGTGGTGAACATGCCCTTTCCCAACTACTTTGGCACGTGTTGCAGCCATGAAATTCTAAGTTAATTATTTGCACAAAAAAAAAATAAAGTTTATGAGTTTGAACATCAAATATCTTGTCTTTATAGTGCATTCAATTGAATATGGGTTGAAAATGATTTGCAAATCATTGTATTCCGTTTATATTTACATCTATCACAATTTCCCAACTCATATGGAAACTGGATTTGTACTTGGGCACGTGTTGCAGCCATGAAATTCTAAGTTAAATATTATTTGCAAAACAAATATAAAGTTAATGAGTTTGAACATCAAATATCTTGTCTTTGCAGTCTATTAAATTGAATATGGGTTGAAAAAGAGTTGCAAATCATTGTATTCCGTTTATATTTATATCTAACACAATTTCCCAACTCATATGGAAACGGGGTTTGTGTGACGACCTGGGCGCATGGTGATGGAAATGTAGTTCTCCCAGGGATGCAGATCGGGCTTCGGACACAGCTTGCAGGCAAAGAATGATTTATTTAAGAAAAAAATAATACTGAACAAACAAAACCGTGCTCATAGCACTTAAGGAAGAAACAAAAGGAGCTAGCGTGGGAGCTAGAAGGTAAACAGTACTAAACACTAAACAGAGCCTTTAGCGTGGGAGCTAGAAGGTTAACAGAGCAGGAAACAAAAGTCGTCAACTGTTGCATGAAAACAAACTACGAAGCAAGACCGACTGACTGAGAAGGCAGGCTTTAAATAATAATGTCAGTGATGACCAACAGGTGCGTGTCGGGAACGCCAGCGGCAGGTGAAAGTAATAAGTTGCTATGGTGACAAACACAGAGGTGCATAACCAGGAACTAGAATGAGACCAAGACTAACAGAAAAACATAAGTGACCCGAAAACCCAAACAAAAAACGATCCGCGCAGCAGATCACAACAGTTTGTATGTTTATATATGCTGATTCTCATCCCAGTTGCTTCACACTCGGCTGCAAACTGATCCCGTGAGAGCTGAAGATCCTGGTCAGATGAAGCCATCAGGACCACATCATCTGCAAAAAGCAGATGAAAGCATATGTATATATATATATATATGTATATGTGACCTGTGCTGGCAAAATGAGTCACAATGAGGAAATTTTAAAAACTGAGTTATTGTTATTTACACATTCTCCATCTAAAGACCTTCAAAATGATATATGGTTTGTTGGAATCGGACAGAAAATGACAGAGTTACATCCGATTGAAGTCGACCAAGTTTGAGGGTCCGTTTTGAGAAAAAACAGCTTAAAGTTTACTGTTCCGGAACAGAATGTTCCAAAACAAAACTCCATAGCAACCATACCTTAAAAGTCCTTGTAGCAACACCAAAATTGGTACAATTAAAGTCAAATCCCATGTCTAAAGGAAAAATATATATTCAACTCTATTGAAAACAGTTATGTACAAAAATGTCAACACTGTTATGTCACAGTTTTTTTTGTTCACTGGTCAGTTTGTCAGCTGGTCAGCTGTCCGTAATATTCCTGACCAGCAGCACTAAGAAGATTCGCAGACTGCAGTGAATTTAGCGCACTTGCAACCGCCTGTGTACCCTCTCCACCTTCTAAATCCATTACGGAATGTAAAACAGTCTAACTTATCCACAAAAATAATAATTAAATGTTCGAAAATCACCTTTTTTCACCAAATATTCCGCTCGAATTACTGTGTGTTGTTTTTCATCAGGGCGCTGCCATGATACCACAATGCACCGCGCGGGGTGATTCAACCAATGAGGGTACGCCTCACAGCGACCGGTTAGCAACAAGCCGGATTTGTTTACGTCGGGACAGGTTTAAAAACTCGAATTCTATTGGTTCAGAATGGCGTCATCTGGAATTCAATGCTCATTTTTAGAAAGTAGGTCAACTTGGCGTCACAATGATACCAAATATGGCTAGGGGGATTCCCCCTTATTGCCGCGAGTGAGCGTTGAAAACACTTGATTTTCTCAAGGAATTTTAACACAAAGGACTAATTTCTGAAGACATACCTCATACAAAACCTTCAAATAAAGGTGATTTAAGATATTTTCTTGCTATTTCGATGATTGGGATCGCTAGATTGTGGCTTTATGGACTCATTTTTATGAAAATCTCAATTTCAACCAAGATACATTTTTTTCACTTACTTGCCTGTAGGTCAAAATTAGCCTGTGCGTATTCCGACTCATTTTGCCAGCACGGGTCACATGTATGTATATATATATATATATATATATATATATATATATATATATATATATATATATATATATATATATATATATATATATATATATATATACATACATACATGCATTCATGCATACATACATATATATATACATCCATCCATTTTTTTACCACTTGTCTAGGTATATATATATATATATGGCCCTGTGATGAGGTAGTGACTTGTCCAGGGTGTACCCCGCCTTCCGCCCGAATGCAGCTGAGATAGGCTCCAGCACCCCCCACAACCCCAAAAGGGACAAGCGGTAGAAAATGGATGGATGGATATATGTATAAACCAAATAATTCATATAGGGCCTAATCCTCTAAAGGTTTGCGTGTATTAAAACATGTGCAAACTTGATCGTACACGCAAAACTGATCTATCCCACTGGGGTGAGTTTTCCTTGCCCGTATGTGGGCTCTGTACCAAGGATGTCGTTGTGGCTTGTACAGCCCTTTGAGACACTTGTGATTTAGGGCTATATAAATAAACATTGATTGATTGATTGATCTACTAAGCCTGTGCGCTGAGGATTACGTCTCTTAAAATAACAAAATAAATAGCGCAATCCATTTAGCGTGTCTGTCTTAATGAATGTGCTAAATATACTGATCTTCAGATCACCCACAATGGACTACTGGGAGGGGGTGATGCAAGTATAACTAATTAGCACAGCGATGGGATTTATCAAAACAAAAATAGTTATGCGGCCATTGTTTTGCGTCAATATTTAGTACGTCAAGGAAGGATGCGCAAACGGGCAGTTGCGCAGAAATAGCTGTGAGAAAGGGGGCGATCATTCTGCCACCCTGTCTTACGTATGCTTGTCAACATATATGGTCTGTCAAATATAAAAATATCGTCTAATTAGCAGAGGTGGGACCAAGTCATTGCTTTGCAAGTCACAAGTAAGTCTCAAGTCTTTGCCCTCAAGTCTCGAGTCAAGTCCCGAGTCAAGACAGGCAAGTCCCGAGTCAAGTCCAAAGTCAAGACTGGAAAGTCTCAAGTCAAGTCACAAGTCCTGCATTTTGAGTTTCGAGTCCTTTCAAGTCCTTTTAACCACAGACTAATATTTTTACACAGATTGTGTATGCTTTTAAAACGTTGTATTTATTTATTAAAACAAGTGCATTTGAAATAGCAGGAAAAAAAATAGTACTGACATTGCAATTCATAATAGCACTATTAACCAGTCATTTTAATAGTTTAAACAATTTTAAACATTTAACTCATTCCTTTACAGAATAAACACATTTGCAAAAACAAGTGCAACTGTACTTATTTGCACAAAAGTGTTAACATTGTATTTCCATGGCATGTTGCATTGTAACTAGTTCCACAGCAGTTTCTATTCTGTTCTTACCTTATCTCATTGATCTCATCTCATACTGTATGTGTGTTTATGTGTGCATACACATGAAAAACATAACAAATACATGAACATAACAATGAACAGAGTTGTACTTTTTAGATGTCAGGGCCCTATGCAATATGTACACATATTCTTAATATAGTATACATTTCAACTGACCTTTATTTGACTATGTTTGTCTTTTTGTAGGTGGCTAAAATACGCGGTGCTGCTGACCGCCGTCTAACGTTATGTTACTGTGTGTGATACATTGACTAACGTGACGTTATTTGTAGGTACCTCATGCAAACCTGCTTAAAAAAATCACTTGACAAAAAGTATGAATAAGGTAGCAAACTGCAGTGGACGCAACATATTGCTGTGTTTGAAATGATGTTATAACCATAGACATCTTTTAAGTAGACGCAGTATTGGTTGCTGTGACGCGAGCAAATTGCATCTTGAAGTGGTGATGAGGAGCCGGCGAGCAGCCTAAACTGACAGTTGACAGGTAGAAAACAAAGATGCCGGGCTGGTGTACAGCGTTTTCCTGCTCAAATGAGCGGACTGTTGAAAATAGGAATCGGGGGATTACTTTTCACAAGTAAGATTTAACATTAATGTACTATTGGTTGTATTTTATGAAAATAACATTACCACAGAGTTCAGAAGGAGCAAAGATCTTCAATATTTGTATGTGAAAATCACAAATAAATCTTCTGGGGGAGGATGACCCCCCTACAGGGGTTTGGTTTACAAACTTTCAGCCCCACCTAAAACAAAATTCAGCAGCCGCCACTGATTATGATGCATTCTCATTTTAGGCAAAATATAAGACAATACTTTCTTAACAGTATAATTGTAACCAGGAATAAGTCTTCAAGTAACAATATTCAAATACTAACATTGTTGGGTAAGACAGCATTTGGTTTTATTCTGAATCCAGTGAAACAGATTGGTGGTTTTAGCTGATATAAAGACTTTCAGGTGTTTATATATGTTTAAGTATTTGGCAGACGCTTTTATCCAAAGCGACATACATAAAAAATACATATATAACAATCACTGTAAACATGATCATTTAAGGGAAGAATGTAATACAAAATATCAATACAAAGTGTCAAGACATAATAAACTCTCTGCTGCTGCAGCAACAGAGATACGGTCTATAAGATATATAGATATCTAATGTATTCATACATTGTTTATGTAGGATATACGCATGTATATATAACGTAATCATATTGTTTCTTCAATTTAAAAATAGCTGACCGTTTTTTCCCCCTTCTCTGGGCTTATATTCCCAGTTTTGATCTCGGACGTCTGGTCACTTATAGCATATAAGAATATTATATTACTGTTAAGCAAACTATGAATAATAAAACATGTGTCCGTTATCATAGCTACACGTATGACAAAAAAGCGCGTGAAAATGAGTGGTATTCAGTGAGGTAAAATGGATTAAATGCGCTGACAGTTCATTGCTCCTGCCAAATGAATTGCACTGAGTAGAGCGGATCACCACTCCAAGATGGCGGCCCCGCGTCTCGTCTGCGCCAGTAAGCAGTAGCCCTCGATGCTGCGTCTACTTATAAGATGTCTATGGTTATGACGTTAGCAGTGAGTTTACAGCCTCACTGATTTAACTACACAGCAAACAAAAGTCATGTTACTTAGCCAATAAACGTTATCTTACATTCATAACTTACCCTTCTTTGTGCAACTTCAAATGTCGAACGAAGTTGGAAGTTGTTGCGTCTCCGTCTGTAATATTCGAACTGCGTGATTTGCATACGGCAATTCGTTTTTTGTTGACCAAGTCGTAGTTTTTATACCCGAACGAAACCAACTTTGGTATAAATCTTTCTCACTGGCGCGTTGTTTGACAACTCTTGTTCATTGGTTGTCCTGCAATTTGATTGGCTGAATGCTGTGTGATGAAAACAATGTAGATCTAATTTGATTGGCTGTTGTACTGACACGCAGCACACACGCTGATAGACAGACATGTACAAAATGAAAGCTACGGAGCGCTCCCAAATAACTTTTTAAACTTTAGGTTTTGGAGAAAGTAGCAAGTCATGTCAAGTCAAAAGGCTCAAGTCCAAGTGAAGTCACAAGTCATTGATGTTAAAGTCTAAGTCGAGTTGCAAGTCTCTTTACATTTTGTCAAGTCGAGTCTAAAGTCATCAAATTCATGACTCGAGTCTGACTCGAGTCCAAGTCATGTGACTCGAGTCCACACCTCTGCTAATTAGTAATATAATTTTATAATTATAAAGCTGCTGGAGGATTTAAGGGGATTATTAAAACAAACTAAATGTGTGTGCTTTGGTGTTATTTTAATAGTGTTTGTTTTTTCATATATATTAAAAAAAAACTTCTTGTAAAATGCATTTTCTTGCGTCTGGAACATTGAAGCGCATGCTTGCAGTTTGTGCCAATATCTTCAAGGGCGCCTTTTCAGGAGGTTCTGTGTAGATGTACTGCAGGACTGACTCTACTGCAAGGAAAAGGTGGACAAGTATTAGCGACATTGTTACTGTAGGTACTAACACAGAGGAACTATTTTTCTGGCATAATGACGAAGCGCTTTACTCATTTTCCATCTGGCACACTGGCAGGGAGAGCAGTGACAAAGATGACAAAGTGGGAAAAAAAGGCGGTTTTATTATCACGAAGTGTTCACTACAATTACAGGAATTATTTGAATCATTTTTTTTAATTATTTTTTTTATGTCCTGTCCAGCTTCTCAGGCAAATCATATAGTTGATGTAGATGCCCATATCAGCTGTTCAGATTTACTTTACAAAAGAGAAGTGTAGGATACTTCTCTTGTTTCCTTTTTTGTATTTGACTTTATTAAATGTATTTATATTATCATTTGGTGCAGCCGGAGGGGATAGAAAGAGAAAAAAAGGAAGACAGAGGGGGGAATTGTGGGGACAAGAGGGGGATTAGACAGAGAGACAAAAACAACAACAGCAAACACAACAACAACAACAACAATAGAGCAACATCAGCAAATACGACATGTACAAATATGATGGTAAAAGTAATAGCAAATAAGCAGTTAGCGAAAATAAAAAATAATACAGAAATGACAATGAGCATTATTACACTAAAAATGGAGCTATACAAATACCAATGGAAATAGCGCTATTGATCATGAACAATACCAATACTTTACCTTTATTATCAACAATACAGTTGTTCAAATGCAACAAAACATATACGTAATGATAACTTGAGATACGAAAGAATGCAGAAAAATGGGGGGGGGGGGGGGGGGGAGAAAGAGAAGCAACCCCCCTGCACCAGACTCAGCAGCCACGGGCGCTCACACCACAAACAAACGGCAGCAGAAACAGCAGCCGCAATACCCCCAGACAGCCAGCACCACCCAATCAAATCAAAGCGATCAAACAAAAAACTGCCACCGGCAACCACACGCCAACAGGATCACGGAGACCAGCCAGCGCCAGCCCGCCGGCCGGCCCAAACGCCAACACGCAAACAAGAGACACCAACACCCCCCCCCCCCCCCCACCAAGAGACCCCACCACCCCAAACCAAACCCGCACAAACACACCACCGCCCAAACAACCGAGACACAGCATCCAGACCAGACATGGGCGCCGCGCCGCCACCACATCAAGTCACCAACAGAGACCCCACAGCGCAAGGTCGGGCCACACGGGCACGGACCCCACCCAACAGGAATATGTATGTATATATATATATATATATATATATATATATATATATATATATATATATATATATATATATATATATATATATATATATATATAATATAAAAATAAAATAAAATAAGAAAAATAAAAATAAATAATACATTTTAAAAAATGATAATAATAATAAATGAATAAAAGCCTGGCAGGCCACCAGACCGCTTCCGCGCCGGCCAACAAGGCAATGAGAGGTGCGCCGAACCCCAACCCCCCCACATGCATGTGTACAAGGCCCCCAGAGTGTCTACTGTGTAGTTAAAATTAGGAGGTCAGCCATTTCAGCCGACCTCCAGTCCCTATTGATGTGTGTACTGTAGCGTGAGTGAGATATGTATGCTTGTGGGAACTAAATATGCGATTAAAATTGGGGGACATCAAGGTGTTGGTGGGTCCCAACCAAGCCGAGCCCCCCAAATCCTAAGTGTCTAATATGCAGCTAAGATTGAGGGATGGACGAGCAGGGGACAAGACAGGAGGACTGGAGCCCCATAGGAGGCATCCTCATCCCCCCGCCATGCCTCCCCGCAGGACAATCCCCCAAAGTCCTATATATGTGTGACTGTGTGTGCTATAAGTAGGAGGAGTAGAGGGCCCGGACACCCCCCCCAGTCCACGCGGCCGACAACCAGGAGGCCAACGCCCCCCCACAGCCCGTGACCCACACCAGACCACTTTGGCGTGACGCCACGCGAGCCCACCCCCCGCCAAACAAAGCCATCCCCCGCCCCAACCCAACCCCGCAGAGCCCATACCAGCAACCAAACGCAGAAAAACTGCACAGCTCCCATGCCCAATGCAAACACAGCATCCCGGCCATCCACACAGCAACGTGCCCATACGAGTCCCGGCCAGGGGACGGCGCCCCTCAACGGGGGAAGAAGCCAATGCATCCCGTCCGCACGCCAGCCCCCAAACCAGCCAGCAAGCCAACGCCAGCCAGCCCCCACAACCCCACAAGCGCACAGATACCAGCCACAGTCCCCCAACCACTCCAACCCAACACAGCGACGCCAACCGCTGGCAGCACCACAGCAACCATCACCACCACCGCCCGTCCGCAGTACAAACACCCGCGGTCGCCGAAACCGAAACAAAAAAAAAACCGACCGACCCCGTAAACCACAACAACGCACACCCCCAGCTACCAACACACCTACACCTACCCCAACTCATCCACAGCCAGGCCAATCTAACCACCGGACATCCACACCCATACACACACCTACACACATATATACACACACACACAAATATACATACATACATGTATATACACCTACATACACATACACACATGCATGCATATACATATACACCTACACACACACACACACACACACACACACACACACACACACACACACACACACACACACACACACACACACACACACACACACACACACACACATATATGTACATTAATACACTTACATACATATCCATATGCACACATATACACATACATACACCAAAAAATAAGATAAAATAAAAATAAACCCTTTCAATAAAATAAAATAAATAAAAATAAACAAGAAGCCTGGTCGCCAACAGTGCCCAGCGCCACCAAACCCCGCAACCCTTCCCACACGTCCAGCCCCCCCCCTCCCCCCGCCCACCACCCACCCCATCCAGCAAAAAGCCACAAGGGCCCAGCACCGCGCCCACAGCCGGCATGCCATGGCATCTCAGCAGGCCCGGTACCGCGATCAGCAATGCACACCGGGGCAGCAACACATACATACAGGTATGTACCTAAATACATACACACAGATTCCACCATACATATATACAGACGTAGACACACACACATACACACGCACCCATATATACACATATATAATTTAACAGAATAAATAAAATGTATTAAATAGATAATAAAAAAAATATATATATAAGAATACATATAAATAAAATAAATAAATAAGGACGGAGTAAAACACAGGAGGGGGACCCCCGCAGGGCAGTCGGGCAACACCGCCAGGGCCCCAACAAGGGAGGCAAGCAGCCCCCCCAACCCGGCACCAGGCGGGCCCGCACAGCCGCAGCGTAGGGCGACCCCGGGCAGACCCCGCCCCGCGCCACAGGGGAAGGAGGAAGCCCACGGACACCCGGGGCCAGAGGGGCACGAGCCGACCTCCCACCCCACGGGCGCAACCCCCCGCCCAACCACCCACGAGAGGGACAGCCCCCTGCCCAACCCAAGGCGGCCGCCACCAACAGCCCCACCCGCACCCCAACCCCCGCCCAGGCACCCCCATCCACCCCCGGCCGCCAGACCACTCACGGATCGGCCCGCCAGGCCGGAACCAGGGAACACGCCCCAGGCCCACCCAACCCCGCGGCACACGGTCCCCCCCGGCACCCATGACCCCCCACCCACGGAGCAAGACCCCCGGGACAGAGCCCCAGCCCCGGCCCCCATGGGAGTCAGGTCAGGAAATTAATTAGCGGTGTCCAAAGAGATCGGAATTCTGTCAGTTGTTGTTTTGATTCAGCATACATTCTTTCCATAACTACATAATCTAATAAAATGTTTTTGTAAAGGTTTATACATAAATTATTTTTTGATTTTCAATTCATGAGAATAGTTATCTTGGCGATGCCTAATGCATTTATAAGGAGGTATGTTTTGTTTATATCAAGATCAGTTGTGGAGAGATCACCCAACAGGCAGAGTGCGGGGGAGATGGGAATAGGAATCTCTAACGCTAATGATAGGTTCTCGCACACTCCAAGCCAAAAGTTACTCACGGGAGCACAGGACCACATTGAGTGTAAGTAGTTATCTACCTTATTATCTGAGCAGTGTACACAAATGTTAGAGTCAGCTAAACCCATTTTATACATTCTTAGACCGGTGTAATGTATTCTGTAAAGTATTTTGAGCTGAATCAGTCGTAAATTCGGATTTTTAATCAAACGAGAAGTATTGAGGCATATTTGTTTCCAGAATTCTGGGTCAGAGCTTGTGGATACGTCTGAGTGCCATTTGGAAGTTGGGATACTTATTGTGTTATCTATTTTTGATAAGAGAGCATATAATTTGGATGAAGCTTTGGGGGCAGATGTTTTGAAGAATTTAACGGTCGTAGGATTACTTTCCCATGTTTTGTTGAATCTTGCGCTGATTACGGATTTGATTTGTATATATTCTAGGAATTTATTAGGATTGATTGCATATTGTGTTATTAAACTTTTAAAAGAGATAAAACTGTTTGCATTGATGATATTCCCAAGGCATCTGACTCCCTTATCATACCATGTTGGAAAGTTCAATGGCTTCTTGTTTAAAAGAAAATCAGGATTATTCCAAATAGGCGTAAATTGACAGGGAGTGAGCGGGGACCCAGTTATTTTCAAAAACTCCCACCAAGCTGTTAAGGTAGTGCGTATATTAATACTTTTAAAGCAGTTGTGTTTTCGGAGAATTTGGCTAATAAAGGGCAAGTTAGAAATTGGGATCTCCTGGCTAAGTGATTGTTCAATCTCTAACCATAAACTATCCAATAAAGTGGGATTGATCCATTTTAATATATATTGTAGTTTATTTGCAAGGAAGTAATAGGAAAAGTTTGGGAGTTCTAGCCCCCCATGTTCTTTGGGTTTTTGTAAAGTTTTAAGGCTGATTCGTGCTGGTTTACTCTTCCAAAGAAACTGATTGATGTGTGAGTCTAGTGATTTAAACCAGATTTGAGAAGGTTTGGTTGGAATCATTGAAAAGAGATAATTAACCCTAGGCAAGACCATCATTTTCACAGTAGAAACCCTTCCCATAAGTGAGATTGGCAGTGTTTTCCAACGCGCCAGATCATCCTCAATCGATTTTAAGATTGGGGAGTAATTCAAGCGATTCAGATCTGACAATGTGGAGGATATATTGATTTCCAGGTATTTAATGTTCCCTTTATGCAGTGGAATCGATGAGGTGCTCTGAAAGTCAAAATGAATTGGTTACACAGTAGATTTGGACCAGTTGATGGAGTAATCTGAAATAGAACTGAATTTATTGATAAGTGAGATTGTATCTTGAAGAGAAGAATGTGGATTTTGTAAGAAAAGTAATACATCATCAGCATAAAGGCTTATTTTATGATGAACGGTGGCGGTATGGATGCCTTTAATATTTGCATGCTGTCAAATTGCGGTTGCAAGAGGTTCAATAAATATAGCAAACAGTGACGGAGAAAGTGGACACCCTTGCCTTGTGCCCCTCATAAGATTAAACCTTGGGGAGATTTGGCCGTTTGTTCTAACCGAAGCTGTAGGGAAACTATATAGGACCTTGATCCATTCTATAAATGAGTCTCTAAATCCAAATCCTGCTGGAGGATTTAAGGGGATTATTAAAACAAACTAAATGTGTGTGCTTTGGTGTTATTTTAATGGTGTTTGTTTTTTCATATATATTAAAAAAAAATTCTTGTAAAATGCATTTTCTTGCGTCTGGAACATTGCAGCGCATGCTCGCAGTTCGTGCCAATATCTTCAAGGCCGCCTTTTCAGGAGGTTCTGTGTAGATGTACTGCAGGACTGACTCTACTGCAAGGAAAAGGTGGACAAGTATTAGCGACATTGTTACTGTAGGTACTAACACAGAGGAACTATTTTTCTTGCATAATGACGAAGCGCTTTACTCATTTTCCATCTGGCACACTGGCAGGGAGAGCAGTGACAAAGATGACAAAGTGGAAAAAAAAAGGGGGTTTTATTATCACGAAGTGTTCACTACAATTACAGGAATTATTTGACTCAGTTAATGTGACAGCAGCAGTCATCAAATCAGGATGTGGAATTATGTTCAGTACCTTTAAATAGGTGATGTTGTTACATCATAAACAGAGAAAACATACAAACACATCAGACAAAAAAATAAAATACATGATTGAAATACAAAAAAATCCTCATTGTACAGCACACAGAGTATTACTCAAAGGACACACATGTGATAATTGACATAAAGGAACATCCTCCTCACATGACTTGATCTTCCTCTGTGCACCTATGCTGCCTGACAGGGGTTGGTACCAATGAGTTGTTGGTTAATGAGCTCTCATATTTTGCCAACAGCGATTTTGCACACTCGCAGTCGGCATTGAGGCAATACTTTTTACTCAACACCTTTGTGACTCTGAAAGAGTCTGAGCTGGTGCGGAGGTGGGGAAGTTCCGGCTCGATCTAGTAGGACTCACTTTGATGCACAGCAATGGCTCTGGAACCAGTACTCTCAAGAGGGGCTGGACTCTCTTGCACTCTGGCATTGCAAGCAGTGAGAGCCGACAGGCGGGGGCACTTGTTGCCCTGCGGCTTGGAGTCTGTACGTTAGAGTTTAACCCAGTAGACGAGAGGGTAGCTTCCCTCCGCCTTACGCACCAAAATCTGTCCAGAAAACCTACCCTTTTTGGAGTCCCTTGAAGGAGTACTGGAAAGTGCTCCCGCAGGTGATTCCCTTCTTCTGCTGGGGGACTTCAACACTCACATTGGCAACGACAGTGAAACCTGGAGAGGAGTGATTGGTGGAAACGGCCGGCCAGGATCTAAACCCAAGAGGTGTTTTGTCATTGGACTTTTGTGCTCATCACAGATTATCCATGGCACTCATCAAGGGCGGACGCTTCTCTTTCCTGTCCCCTTATCTATCCTGCTTGCTTCTTTGTCTTGTCTTGACTTTCTTGTTGCCTCTTTTTGCACTGCTCTCCAAATCTAAACAATGGAACTAATTAACTTGCCTATTAACGAAATTGACAAGATCTTGGGTTCGGGGGAACCTGCCTGTCTTGACGGAGCTGTTGTTGCTGGACACACAATGGATTCTTGGGAGAACAAGGATCTTCAGTCGTGGACGTGTAGATATCCACCTATTCGGAATTAGGACAACAGGAATTCTGCTGATTGGAGTAAGCGTTGCTCTGGTTTGTCGACAAATGCTGCCACAAATGATTGGAGGATGCGGGCAGAATGGTGGACACTTTGTGATTTGGATAATATTGGACCGTCTATCCTGCAGGATGGATTTGAGGACCAGTCATAGACAATTTAGAGTGAAAAGCAAATTTTATTTTCATCCATCCATCTATCCATTTTCTACCGCTTATTCCCTTCGGGGTCGCGGGGGGCCCTGGAGCCTATCTCAGCTACAATCGGGCGGAAGGCGGGGTACACCCTGGACAAGTCGCCACCTCATCACAGGGCCAACACAGATAGACAACACTCACATTCACATTCATACACTAGGGCCAATTTTAGTGTTGCCAATCAACCTATCCCCAGGTGCATGTCTATGGAGGTGGGAGGAAGCCGGAGTACCCGGAGGGAACCCACGCAGTCACGGGGAGGACATGCAAACTCCACACAGAAAGATCCCGAGCCCGGGATTGAACTCCGGACTACTCAGGACCTTCGTATTGTGAGGCAGACGCACTAACCCCTCTGCCACCGTGCTGCCCTTTTTTCACTCGCATATAAAACATTCCAACTTGGATTGTTTCCCTGGCTTCCAGACTGGGCCCCCTTGGGAGCCCAGTCTAGATTGTATTTTTTTACTCATCTTCCCCCAGCGTTTATCTTTTTCCCATCTTTTACGGGGCGGCTTGTTGCGACCCATCAGCGTTCCTGTTCTGTAATCCTGTACAATGTTTGTTTGTCTAATCTAATGGGTGTGTGCTGAAAACCACGTTTTGTTGTACTTGTGCAATGACAATAAAGACCATACCATACCAAACCATACCATAATGAACACCATGTTCAAACATAAGGGTGTCCATATAGGCACTTGGCACCAGGACACCCTAAGCCGCATTTCGATGATCGACTTTGTGGTTGTATCATCGGATTTGCGGCCTCATGTTTTGGACACTCAAGTGAAGAGGGGGCGGAGCATCCCACCGATCACCACCTGGTGGTTAGTTGGCTACGATGGTGGGGGAGGATGCCGGTCAGACATGGCAGGCCCAAATGCATTGTGAGGGTCTGCTGGGAACATTTGGCAGAGTTTCTAGCCAGAGAGAGTTTCAATTCCCACCACCGGAACAACTTTGAACATGTCACAAGGGAGGCGCTTGACACTATGCCACTATTGTCGATGCGGCCGATCGTAGCTGTGGCCGCAAGGTGGTTGGAGCCTGTCGTGACAGCAAACCCCAGAACCCGCTGGTGGACACCAGCAGTGAGGGATGCCGTCTAGCTAAGGAACGAGTCCTATCGGGTCATTTTGGCTTATTGGACTACGGAGGCAGTACACAGGTACCGATAAGCCAAGTGGTGTGCAAATTCGGCGGTCGCATAGGCAAAAACTCAGACATGGGAGGAGTTTGGGGAAGCCATTGAAAACAACTTCCGGACTGCTTTGAAGCGATTCTGGATCACCATCCGCCGCCTCAGGAGGGTGAAGCAGTGAACTGTCAACACCGTGTACTTGGGGGATGGTGTGCTGCTGACCTCGACTCTGGATTTTATGGATAGGTGGAGGAATACTTTGAAGACCTCCTCAATCCCACCAACATGTCTTCCTTTGAGGAAAAAATGCCTACAGGAAACTGGTGTGGACTTTCCTATTTCTGGGGCTGAGGTTGCCGAGTTAGTTAAAAAGCTCCTCGATGGCAAGGCCTCAGGGTAGATGAGAGCTGCTATTTCTGTAAAAATAAGATGATGACAATGTTAGGAAAATAAATTCAAAATGTTATAGTACTAAGGGAGGCTGAGATGCAGGTTGTTTTTTCTTCAATCACACCTGACTTCTTAGCATATATGGTTGCTTTACAAAAAAAAAGTTCAAAAGGCCCCCTGCATTTGATTTTCTTCACACCTCTGACCTAAATGAAGAGAAGTGATTTATTTTGTTAGGGGGTTGATCACAAACTAGTCATGTTTGCATTAGGTGGTAACACAAAAACAATCCAGCGTGTTTAATATTGTACTCACACAATCGCTTTGTGCTCGCAGCTATCTGGTGTTCTTCCTACAGGGTGCATCTTTCTCCAAGCGCTACATGTTTCTAAGCTGTTGTGCCAGCATCCGTCCTTTACCAAGATGTATGGGCTGACTGGACAAACACATGCACAATTAATATCACGTCACACTTGTTTCCACAATTATTAGGATGAGCAGCAGAGAGAAGAACATTTCAACCGACTGGCAGGAAACATAACCTGACTCTCGCCAGACCCTTGTAGTTTGCTGAGCTCCACACAAGGATCTGGGCTTGAAGGCATTGCAAACTCCTTCCAGATAGCAAAATACAATGAACCAATCAGGATCGCCGGGCGGGATTTCATAGATGTGACGTAGCGCCGACTGTAGCGACTGTTTGATTCAAACAACAAGTGCGGCACGCAGTGAGGCGTCGTGTGCTGACATTGATTCTGCTATTGCAATTGTTTTGTCGAATCTATCGAATATTGATTCTTTAAAAGATGAGCAGAGAACGGTTTTGAAGGCATTTATTCGTGGCGAGGATGTTTTGGCTCTTCTTCCGACCGGGTTTGGATTTCCCAGCGTCGCTCTCATCAACGTCACGGGTTGATTTCGATGTGAGTGGTTGAAGTAGCACGTTATTCAAGATAACGGACAAGTGGTTTATCCAATCACATACAATTATGTTTTTACAAGGCCCCGCCTTCTGAAATACATCTCCTATTGAGAAGTCCCAGATCCTTGTGTGGAGCTCAGCAAACTACAAGGATCTGGCGAGAGTCAGGTTACAGGAAACACATCAACATGATCAATACAAGTGTCATCATGGTGACAGCTATGCTTCTGATCTTCAGAGGTCTTCAGGTTTAGGTAATCTTCTCTGGCTTCCTTTTATGCTGAGGATCATTTGTCATTGTCTTTTTAGAGTTCTGGTTTTCCTTCCTCTTCTTTTTCAATGCCTTCTGCTTTAATCTACCAAGAACATGAATTCTGATGAGAGCCGTACAAAGAAGATAATGTATGTTCCTGTTGTCGTTACCTTAGATGACAAGATGTTCCTGGAAAGGAATCAGAAACAAGCTTGTTACTTTTTTCTCGGTGCAGTAGGGGAAAAACGCAGCTGAGAGAGAGACAGAGTACACAATTGCTAGACGAGGCTGAGCTGTTTGTGATTGACAGCTGTGAACACCAATCATTGCATTCCGCCCATAAAATCGGAGGCCTCTGATTGGGTGGGCCCCCTGAGCTTCAGCCCAGGTAAGCACGTGCATTTAGGACCCCTCTGCTGACCTCCCTAAGGACTGGACTGTTACATTATTAAACGTGCCTCCTCAGCATCCTTTGCAACGGTCACCCAGGAGGGGGGGGTCCCCACATCTGCAGTCCCTGCCAAGGTTTCTCATTGTTCCCATTGGGTTTAGGTCTTTCTTGCCCGGATATGGGATCAAATCAGAGGATGTTGTTGTGGTATGTGAAGCCCTTTGAGGCATTTGTGATTAAGGGCCATATAAATAAACTCTGATTTATTGTTGTTAGCCAAGCTAGCAGACGTGAAGGCACAACAAGCAGAGGTGGAGGCCCTTTAGTCAATAAATAAAGGGTTTGAGTGTTCTCTGTAACCGACATGATGTATCATTGTTCATTCATTATCATCAAAGTTACAGAAATATGTCACAGTTGTCTTGGTGTTCCTCATTTCTTTCTCAGAATTTGAAACTCAAGTAGAAATATGTTAATCAAAAGGTTGCTGAGTCAACAGCTACACGGATGTGAAATGAGGAAAAGAAAACGACAGTGTGTGACACTTTATATGTAACACAACACATCTATCTCAGTACATCCATCTATCCATTTTCTACGGCTTGTCCCTTTCGTAGTCGCGGGGGTGCTGGAGCATATCCCAGCTGCGGGGTAGACCCTGGACAAGTCGCCACATCATCGCAGGGCCAACGCCGATAGACAACATTCACACAGTACAAGATTACCATTTCACACAATTGTTTTTATTAAATAAAAAGCAGGTCAAAGTTTGTAACTACAATGTCTATGGTATTAGTTTTTGCTAGTCTCAACTTTGGTTTCCTGCAGCTCATTTTTCTTACTTTTAAGCATGTCTATGTTACTGTGGGCATGCCTCAATTACATTAAATTAATACTTTATTCCACCTTCTCTTAAGTTTCCTCAAACCGAGTAGTAATGTCTAATTGTCAGGAAATGGTGGTGACGAACCCCAAGATGCAGAGATGGCAGGCTTGGTGCAGGAAAACATGATTTTAATGTCCAAAAAAATGCAAGGAAAACACGAACCAGAAACCAGGAAACAGGCAAACTTGAGACAGCAAAAAGGAACCTGGAAACAGGAAGAACTGGAGACAGCAAACAGTCTAAAGCATTCAGCATACAGGAACAACTCACAGTCCACAGCATACAGCTAGTAATACTCCAGCACTGACTGGAGGGAGAGGCAGGTATAAATAGGAGCCTGATTGGCAATTGCCACCAGGTGTGCCAGACTGCCAATCGGGTACAGGCTAGGGAAACAAGCGCTTAGGGAGACATGCAGGAAAAGGAACCAAAATAAGAGCGCTGACAGGAAATTAAAAAAAAGAAAAAAACCCAATACATAACCAAACTGTCAGTGAGAATCCTGACAGCAATAGTGCCATTGTTTTCATGAGTTTAGCCGCTAATCCAAATGTGTATTTACTGGTCAATGTTGACAAAACAGTACTCTGTAAAATGTCATGGACAATTTAATATCGACATATTTCTCTTTTGTAGAGTTGTGTCGATTTCCTACTAAAAATGGTCAAACGTTCAAATTCAGAAAATGGCGTACGCAAGTAAAAATTCAGATGCATGAAAGTGTTGGCACAAGTCAGTATGAGGTGCTTCTTTCTGGTGTTTCGATTGAACGGCAGAGCTACTGTCAGCCAAACATTTTCATGTCTCCGAGAACTTATCACGGGCTGAAATAATAGAATAAATGGTTGTGTCAGGAAGAAAGTGAAGAAGAAAATTGATGTGCAAGGCCAAAACTGACTTGGGGAAATAAGTGCTGCACACCGTTTGAAAAGATAGTCGCTACAATGATACATAAACTTTAGAATAGGTGGGCAACTGATAATCCCCAATAAAAATATAATTTGTGTAATTTACAACAAAATGTGTTTTTACAGCTGTTTTCGCTCTACATAAGCTGACTTCTTTTGTTTACTTTAGACCTTTTCTAACAGCGTTGTAAGGGCTGGTGTCCTAAAGCTTTAGTAAAACTTGGCCAAGTTCTATTCTGTCTCGGTGGTCTCTTTTACTCGGCGTGGCGAAGTTGGTAGAGTGGCCGTGCCAGCAATCGGAGGGTTGCTGGTTACTGGGGTTCAATCCCCACCTTCTACCATCCTAGTCACGTCCGTTGTGTCCTTGGGCAAGACACTTCACCCTTGCTCCTGATGGCTGCTGGTTAGCGCCTTGCATGGCAGCTCCCGCCATCAGTGTGTGAATGTGTGTGTGAATGGGTGAATGTGGAAATACTGTCAAAGCGCTTTGAGTACCTTGAAGGTAGAAAAGCGCTATACAAGTATAACCCATTTATCATTATAACATATATGTCATACAATAGAATTTGGGATTGACCAGTGTGTTTTATTCCCTGAGAGGAAGACTGGTCGCGCAACAATTTGGGGGCTTCGTCCGGGATGACACGTTGAGGACTGAACGTCTCTTACACTCTTCTGGACAGACTCACCAAGCCTAAAACAGAAATCAAGGTAAGCAGAGCCTTTTGTAAAATCTGCATTAGGAGTCTGTCTTGAAGTCTGTAAGTCAAACATTGTTTTAAGACAACAGAGATAGAATATTGTGTGAATTTTTAGTGTATTTTTGACCTAAACCGCCTCTTCAAAATACTTGTAAAATAGTGGTCAACTCACGTCATTGTGTCTCGACTACCGTGATGGGCTGTTTCACTGACGAGTAAGCAAATAGTCGGATGTGGCTACCCTCGGTCGTCGCCTAAAAGAGCAACGGGTAGGAGGCTTTTGGTAAAAGTATGATAAAATCAGCGGTTGGAGGCTATTTGTAAAAAGTACAATAAAGATTCCCGGGTTGCGAGATCCTTGTGGCATTAACGTGTGCACTAAAAATAATAATAAAAAGACATGTGATTGTGGGTGAGGTAAATGTGACGATTGGATACCATTCAACGAAAGGAAGTGGGAAGTGTAAGGCAAAAGGTGTGTCTGTATGTGAGTGTGTGTGTGTGCGTGTTTGTGTATACGTGTGCGAGTGTGGCGAGACTGTGAAATGCACCTGTGAGATGTCTTTATGCACTGCAGAGCTTCATTTATTTAGTTTTTTACTGTTTTAAAAATTTTTATAAAGTGTGTATGCATAGTTTGTCTTTATGTAGTAGTTAACATGACTAAAGTCAAAACCGGCCAATCTTTTTAATCAATCACCTAACTGAATAAGTAACAGCTTAAAAGAAGGAATACAAGTAAGTGGTGGCTACATGCTCAGAGTAGACGGCGGGTCAGCGCTAGGAAGAGTCTTGGTGGTTCCAAACTTCTTCGATTTATGGATGATGGAGGCCACTGTGCTCATTGGGACCTTCAAGGCAGCAGATATTTTATGTACCCTTCCCCAGATTTGTGCCTCAAGACAATCCTGTCTCAGAGATCTTCAGAGAATTCCTTTGACTTCATTCTTGGTTTGTGCGCTGCCATGCACTGTCAAGTGTGGGATTTAATATACTGTATAGACAGGTGTGCCTTTCCAAATCATGTCCAACCAACTGAATTTAAGCACAGGTGGACTCCCAAGTAAGCTGGAGGAACACATGCAGAATGATCAGTTGAAACAGGATGCCCCTGAGCTCACGTTGGATCTTCATTGCAGAGGCAGTGAATACTTATGTACATGTTATTTCTTAGTATTTATAATAAATGTGCAAACATTTCTAAAGAAAATGAAACATTTTCACATTTTATAATATATAGTATTGTGTGTAGAATTTTGAGGACAAAAATTTATGTTTATCATTTTAGAATAAGGCTGTGTCATAATAAAAAGTGGAAAAAGTGAAATGCTGTGAATACTTTCCGGATGTACTGTATATATGTTTCAAATTCAGAAGTACAGTAAGTACTTGAGTTTTTGGACATTGGTAAACTTGCCCATAAATATATTGGAAAAAGTAGTGCAATGTTTTTGAAAGAAAATAAACATTCCGCTGATAGCGCTATTCAAACATTTGGCATTTACCAACATCAGGTCCACTTAAAATATCACAAATGTCTTAGTAGTAGTAATGGAATACCTAACCGAGTTGCAAAAGTCTATTGTCATTGTGGGGCAGTGTGGCCCAGATGGTAGAGCGGTCATCCTGAATCTTGAAGAGTCACTTGTACAAATCCAGCATCCGCCATCTATCGCTCCCAGTGCCACATACACACTGGTGTATAAATGTTTGTGGCAGGACGTATTCAGGAAAAGAAAAAAAATAATACTTACAATTTTCTTCATCAGACATGTTGTTAGTACAAAACCGTTGTTTTAACTTGAAACTGTAATTTATTATTATAGAAAACAATGTCTCTTGACCAAAGTTTGATAACTTCTGTCATTAACATAAATTTCTTTATCTTATTGTAATTGGTCAATCGACAAAGTGATTGGAAGTTATAAATTTACTCGATGACAAATACAAGAATGTTGAGGTAACTATACTTTTGCATTGCACTCAACATTCTTATATTAGTTAACTAGTTGAGTCTACTAGTCAAAACAAAGACATCACTAAAGTTGAGTTTAATTGCAGTTTCAAGGCAGCTGGTGAACTTACCTTTGTTTTTTGAATAGACTACTATAAATGTGTTTTACTGTGTATGCACAAGCTATGAAAAATAATATTTAATATATATTGGATCCCACTTTGCGGAAATTCATTTACCACGGTCAAGCCTAGACTTAATTACCATCGATAAGTGAGTGTTTACTGTATTTAACATTGGTTTATTTTACTGAATAAAAACTGCCGATATAATTCCAGACTTTACGTGTTTTCTATTTTATGGTGTGGTATCTGTCACGGCCCGGGCGCATTCTAATGCACATTCATCTGTGCGCTGCACTAAGCGCAACTGCACGCGCAACTGCACGCGCCACTCTGGCAGCAGCTGCACCGGTGCAATCAATCAGCTATCTGCACACCTGTAGCTGATGAGACGCCAGGCTTCTTAAGCCAGAGCAAACCTGCGTTCCGGGTCAGAACGTAGCGACCAGTTCCAGTACAGTAAGTCGACTTATCTAGCTCTATGCGCACTCTCTCTCTGTTTCTGCCCCTCCGTGTTCATTTGTTTTGTGTCCATTGTCGCCATCTAGCAGCACTCCTCTGTTTCCTCGTCACAAGCTGTGTGTCTCGTCTCCCCGAATTCCCCTCTGGTTCCCTGGCTGCCCCTTTTGGATCTCGACCTCCCGCCTGGACACAGACTTTTGCCGCCTCGCTCTTGCCCTGACCTCCTGCCTGTCTCTGAACCTTCGAGCCTGCCTTGCCCAATCTGGACTTCCGCCTCTCACTCAACACGCACCTTCAACATCCCCTGGTAACAATCCTAATTTACTTACAACACATAGTCACACCATACTTCTTTGGTTTAGTTACATACTTCATTTCATATTGTATATCATAATAAATAAAGCTAAACGAGGTCCTGCATTCTGTGCCGTCTTCTTCCCTCTGTACCGTAACAGTATCTACACATAATCAACTTACACAAAGATCTTGAAAAGAACAAGCACCTGGATTTAATTTGAATATATTTATTGGTTAGGTCATCCAGCTACCTTACCTTAAATTAAAATATTACAATTCTCATAAATATTGTCTTCAAATAAGAAGTCATTCACACATACAAGCAGTAGGGAAGGTATTTCAAATCAATATAGCGGAGAAAATGAATGAAAGCGAACAAATCTAAAAATAATCTTTAAAGAACGAGTGCGAAGTGGGTCAGCAGATACGTTTTCTTCAGCCTGGTAAGCAGTTAGTCCATCATCCTGTGGTGTTTACACGGGGGGTTTCCCACGGCCGCGTGAGGGCTATGATTAGATGGCAGCAGGTAATGTGGGTCACTATCATGGCTTCTTGGTTCCGTTACACGCCGAAGGTGTTTTCGCCGCTGTAAGCCACGTATAAAAAGCCATCTTCGTCTTTCTCATTGTCGTACAGCTGTCCCATCGTGATGCTGAAACATGAACCAGATACTGGATTAATGACTTCAGCACCTGTTACACTCCATTCATTTTCCCCTCATGTCATTATTTCAAACAGTGACATCTGCTTTTCCTACTCAATACACATTTTACAAAGTAGAGTTTGATTTGCAAAATGTGTATGCAGATTAGAAATGTACATCCTCTCGTGTTTGAATGTTTCAGGTGGCTGTCAATTATTTATTTTAATAGTCGTTTACCAGAGTGGAATATTTATGAGATATACACCTTTAAACAAAAAATGGCTAATTAATTTGGAATTTATTTAGGATTTTCTGTAATTTTCCACCATTAAAAAGTGGTGTAATTTAAGTTCAAGTGCTTTAGTGACATCTGGTGGAAAAATTATGTATTGCAAATGTAACGCCCGGCACAGGTCTTACTCTTGAATATTTTAATATATTTTGACATGGAAGTTTAAAGGGGAACTGCAAGTTTTTTTGCAATTGTGCCTATCGCTCACAATCATTATAAAAGATATGGTGACGGATGGATTTTTTTAAATGCATTCTAAATATTAAATAAATGCGATCAAAAGTCCGCTTACAATGTAGCCTATAGGAGCCTTTCAATTCTGCCTATATAGCCTCTAATAAAACATCCATCCATTATCCATCCATTTTCTACCGCTTATCCCTTTCTGTAGTACCACTGATAGTCACACACACACACACACACACACACACTATGTGTGGCGAAATTACCCTCTGCCTTTGACCCATCCCCTTGTTCCACCCCCTGGGAGGCGAGGGGAGCAGTGAGCAGCAGCGGTAGCCGCTCGCGGGAATCATTTTGGTGATTTAACCCCCAATTCCAACCCTTGATGATTAGTGCCAAGCAGGGAGGTAATGGGTCCCATTTTTATAGTCTTTGGTATGACTCGACCGGGGTTTGAACTCACAACCTACCGATCTCAGGGCAGACACTAACCACTAGGCCACTGAGCACATGATGTAAGTATATATGTAATGTAGTTCACGGGCACATTTACAAAAACAGTTAATATTTACGTATTTTGATAATTTTAAGCATACGCAGCACATTAATTTTGCTTTTTTTTTTTCATCACCGATTTCTGCTCACTGCAGATATTATGAGAGCCAACAAACATAAAAAAAACATCACTTACTGTGCAAGGTCTGCTGTCATTTGGATGCAGACTGCTGGGATGTTCAAATATTCCCATTTAGATGAAAAATGTGTCATGATCGTCACAAAGAAACGGGGGGGGGGGGGGAGCGCTTTTTGTGTTGTTCTCGGCAGTTCCAGGTCCTATATGGCTGTAAAAGTATCCCAACTTGTTGGATTACCTACACGGACGCCTCATGTCCAGGTGAGATGCATGATAAAGCAGCAGAGCACTCGATGATGTAAACATAGGGACACACGGAAGTGATCACGGCGACCGAGGTGAATCATGGCGCCGCTATGAATAGTTTGTCCGTGTTAGCGCTTAAAAGATGGGACGGCGTGGCGAAGTTGGTAGAGTGGCTGTGCCAGCAATCGGAGTGTTGCTGGTTACTGGGGTTCAATCCCCACCTTCTACCTTCCTAGTCACGTCCGTTGTGTCCTTGGGCAAGACACTTCACCCTTGCTCCTGATGGCTGCTGGTAGCGCCTTGCATGGCAGCTCCCGCCATCAGTGTGTGAATGTGTGTGTGAATGGGTAAATGTGGAAATACTGTCAAAGCGCTTTGAGTACCTTGAAGGTAGAAAAGCGCTATACAAGTACAAACCATTTATCATGTATCATTTAAAAGAACAATATCACTAATACTTGGTTAATATTCAAGTCACGAAATATAAATTGAATATTGTTGGCATTTTTTGAATGGTTATTTATCAGATTTTATGGGCGTAATAGTGGAGCTCCCATAGGCTCTGCTGTACGCAAACTTTTATTTCCGTTGATTTAATATTTAGAATGCATTAAAAAAAAATCATAACGATTGTGAACGACAGGAAAAATTCCCAATAAAGTGAAGTTCCCCTTAAAATATGACCTGCAATATTTCAAACAAACCTTGCTCGGCCCAAGTTACTATCTATCGCAGACCTGGGCATTCTGCGGCCCGCGGGCCGCATCCAGCCCTTTGTACTTCCCTGTCCGGCCCGCGTGAGGCCAATCATAAATTACAAAATAAATTTAGAAAAGTATCTATGTCGAGTGTGCTATACAACGATGCTGCTTTTGTTTTGAAAAGCGTTATTTGTTATTCGTATGCTCGTGTGCGATTGTGAGTGAATGTGAACAGCTGCAATCACAAATTACAAAATAAAGTTAAAAAAACATCTATGTCGTGCGTGCAATACAACTGTGCTGCTTTTATTTTGAAAAGTGTTATTTATGTGCGTATGTCCGGGTGTAACCTGTGAGTGAAGGCGCACAGCGACAAGTGATGAGACGCTAAAAAGAGAGAAGTTGATGACGAATGGCATGTTTTCAACAAGACATGGACTGCCAAGTATTTCTTTACAGAAATTAAAGGTAAAGCCGTGTGCTTAATTTGTGGTACACAGCTTGCTGTGTTTAAAGAATATAGTGTAACGACCTGCTGAAGTTGATGTTGTGTTCTTTAGTTGCGGAAATGAGGAGTGAGGATAGACGTGCGTGTGGAAGGAACAAGATAAGTTGAGGTGTGTTAGTATAGGTTGCTCAATAAAAGTTTAAAAAGAGCGTCAGACTTGGTGTGCACTTCTTCTGGATGCTATAAATGGTGTCAGAAGTAAAACTTTGCGCATACTGCGCTGCTTGTTTGAATCCCGGACGTGATCTCGTCGCAAAAAGAGAGAGAGGGACAGAGAGAGAAAGGGAGGGAGAGCGAGTGAGAGAGAGAGGGAGGGAGAGAGAGGGAGGAAGGAGAGAGGCAGCGTCTACAGGTGCAGCGCACGCTGCTTGGCATGGGGGAATTCCGCCCTCAATGAAGACTCCCAGGTTTGATGGCAAGGTGAACTGGGAGGCATTTCATCCCACTTCTGACACCAATTGTAGCGTCCAGAAGAAGTGCACACCAAGTCTGACGCTCTTTTTAAACTTTTATTGAGCAACCTATACTAACACAGCTCAACTTATCTCGTTCTTTCCACACGCACGTCTATCCTCACTCCTCATTTCCGCAACAGCAACGCTTCCTTCATCTTCGCCAATCACCTTACAGGCGTGCTACGTTCACAACAAAGAGGATGCAGTATAAAGTGACAGAAATCTAAATTTTTGCATTGTAATATACATCAGGAAGTGTTGTGTAAGAAAGTGTTAAAAAATAAAACCATCAAAAGCCATCTGCTTTTGTATAAAGATAAGTTAGGTTAAATGAAAATATTATTATTATTATTATTTATCTTACTGTATATCAAAAATAATTTGAGCAAAATTTAATTGAAATATTGTCGGTGTGGCCCTCCAGCAGTGCTCGGGTTGCTCATGCGGCCCCCGGTAAAAATTAATTGCCCACCCCTGATCTATCGAGTAGATCTATCACATATCCTGTTCTGACCTGGACTGTGGGACTGTCTTGTCCACAAACAGGAAGATGGCCTTTTCTGAGGGCAGTTGAATGCGTTTCCTGATGATCCACATGAACTGGGCCACCGTGATGTCAGAGGGAACCAGGTACTTCCTCTTGTCGATGTCCACTATCTGAGATCCGGAGACTTTCTCAACAATCACCTAACACACACAACCCAAAACACACAGTAGCAGCACAATCAGAAATAAGGTCGTTTTTGTTTCCACCGCAGGTGATGGATTTTACTCACCGGGACCCTGTCAGGGTACTTGTTGCGGATTTTGGCCGATTCTATAAATCGATGTTCTACAAGACATCAAGCAAAATGTGTTTCAATTGGAAGGCATTTATAACATTAACGTTTGCTCCATAAAACAAATAATTAGACAAAATAGGACATTTATTGAAGGGAGGGCTATGATTACATACAGTTAATAGCTAGCACAGAATATTGCTAGCTCGTAGCTATCATCGCTAATTGCTAGCTGGCAACTACAGTGCTAATTGCTAGCCATCTTAAATGCTAACAGGAGTACAATAATAATTAATTATTATTTATTATATATATTATTCATGTTTTAATTTTAAACTGAAGGGTACAGTGCCTATCGGAAATGACACTACAGTGTGTTGGATTAATGTTCATGTGTATTTAACGACTGTGGAAGTCGCTTCTTAGCAGTTCCACTGAAGACACGGCACAAGAGCCAAGCGTGCAGGTTCAACAAGGTTTTAATGATAATGTTTTCTTCCAACAACAGATTTCTCTCCCAGAACGTGACTTTTCAGTCACGTCCGTATCCTCTCTCTCTCTCTGCTCCCGGCCGCTTGCTGTTAAAGACAACAGATGATTAGATTAACACGTACCACTTGTGAAATCTAATCACCTGCCAGCTGTGTCTCGCCGTCAGCACATGCCCCACCCCTGCCCGATGGTGCTTGTCCTCAGCACCCTGGACAGCGGCGGTGACTTTTGCTCCTACAGGCAGCGCTGACTACACCTCCCCCCACAACGACATTTAAATTTGTGCAAAAATTGCCAGGTGAAATGTAAAAAAAATATATATTTTAAAAGAGTCAAATCAACCAAAAATGTCATGTTGCCCCTGCAGTAACTCTGCAGACACCTGGGGGTCACGGACAACCTATTGAAGACCTCTGGTACACATTATTATGAGTTTCCACAATGAATATGACATAAATACAAATGGTTGTTTATAATATTGTGATCCATGATCCAGTGGTAGGTAGTTTTGGAACGAGCTGGTTCTTTGAAGTGCATAAACTGCCTCTCAATCCGGTTTTTATCGTCTTTTTTATGTTAAAGTCGCACGTGATTGGTCAAACTGCATGGCTCTGCATGCGTCCACACTGAACAGACGAAAGCAGGAGGCTTTACACACACACACAGCACAGTCGTGAGCACACAAACAGGAGGGAGGGAGATGAACAAGAGTGAGAGAAAGTTGCTGAATTACCGACTACGTGCTGGAGAGGTGAGGAACATGAGCAGCTGGAAACAAAAGTTAAGGCACTTTGTGTTTCCCAATTGTAATCTCCACTAAAGAAGAGGAAATGGATACTGCTTTTCTTTTTGTTTTGCACTTTTCAATTTATATTTTTATGTAATGTTTTGTTGACGTTGTGTTGTTTGTTTCGCAGTAAAGAGTTAGAAAAAGAATAATTAAATCACAGATTAATAAACTTTATGGTCTAATTGAGTTGGGTCTTTGTTTTTGTAATTTATCACTTGTTTTTGTAGCAATCTATTCCATGTTGTAAATAAATCCATGTAAATGATAAACATTTGAGATGGATGTCAATCTTATTAACCGTGCATAAAAACAGATTAATTACACCATTTTATTTTTATCCCGTACATGCTACTTTACTGCAGAGGATCAGTCCTTGCATAAGTCAGTGCAAAGATAGTGGGCTTGCTGGCAAGTTTCGCTTCAAAATACATCCCAGCGGGACTTCATATAATATTGTTAGTAATTAAATGACATGCATTCAAGAAAAACATTTTAAAAATGTTAACGTATGACATTATGACAATGAAATAGCACGTGTCAAAAAATCGGGGTCTTTTTTAAAGTGAATTTTAATTATGCAAGCAAGTAATTGAATGTGAATAATTGTGATTAATCAAAATGTAAAACTGATTAATCAGATTTTTTTTTTAATTGTTTGATTATTGAAAATTCATGTTACACATATTTTAATAATACATTCAATTAACAAAATATTCTGAAGAGAGTACAACTACAACAAAAATACATCAGCAGATACAATATAAACACATATGATACCAGTATTTAGTATTTAAAAAATTGGGATAGGTAGAAAGTAAGCTAGTAGTAATAACCAGTGCTCTTTCCTGCTAAGCTGAGCTGCTGTGTAACTTTGATGAAGTTATCAGCCACCTTGAACAATATCTCACCTATAAGCTACATGAATGATCCTGGAATTAGTTACATTTAAATGTTTGCCATATATAGAAATCCTATACTTTACATCAATCATACCATTTAGAAATCCATCCATTCATCTTATATCGCTAAATTTTTTATGTAAATAATTGTGTTACAAATTGAGAATTGGAAGTGCACATATGTGTTAGTAATTGATATCAAGTAGAACAGGGGCAGGATTAAATAAGCTTTGCTTCTTCCCAAACTATTTTTGGACATGATGTAAAGAGAAATGAAAATATGTAAAATATGTGATGATCATATTGAAACTGTATGCATGTTCGAAATAAACTTTGACTTACAAACCAAACAACCAAGATTTTAGGGTTCCTCACAAGGAAACGTTACAATGTGTTAACATCCATGAACTGCTATAAAAGTGATTAGCTTGCAAGTTATTGTGATGTAGAAAAATCCCATAGTTTTACCAATTTTTTGCAGATTTCCCATATTTTGAAATGCAAATGTTGATGCTTCCTTAAACACATGTACTAAAGGTGATTGTGATATCCCTCGATGTTTTATGCTGCTAAATTAACCACAACATTAGCGCGGCATAACAAGTTATGTCGCTACTGGTCTGACGTTTCCAAAAAAATGGAAATGAACACCAACACTTAAAGTCTTGTTCAGCTGTTTACTGACGTACACTATTCTTGTTTACCCAACTTTTATTGCAAATTAATATCTGCTCTCGACCTCATCGACTACTAATCATCGGTATCGGCCTAAAAACACATATAGGTCGATCTCTAGTAAGGACTCAATATTTGACCCCATAGTGTTTTCCCATTCAAACCACAAAACTAGTTATTATGAACTCACACATTTCTGAAAAATAACAACAACAAAAAACAACAAAAAATCCCTATTTTAAGTTTATTCAAACTCTCGTTACTCTCTATTAGTACAACTTAGGCTGCTGGGGATGAAACATTAGTTGTTGGCTTTCAAAAGAGCTTAAAGTCCTGCCTCTCGTCTAGAGCTGGACGATATATCGAGTTTGTAAGATATATCGACATATTTTTCAACAAGATATTAATTAAGAAAATATCGTAATATCGATATAATTTATTTCACGTTAAAATGACCAAATGCCGCTTATTTGTTGTATTCCTGTTCTCCCCCTCTCCCCCTCCATGGGCTACTAAACCCCTCCCCTTCCTCCTTCCAAGAGGTGTTTGCACTATAAGAACATCCATGATTGGTTGGTTGTTTACTATGATGAGTCACGCTTGGTTGGGGGCAGGCCAATCAGAGGCAAGATAGGGCGGGTCATCGAACCAGGAAGGGAAATCACAAAGTGCCTGCCTGCAAATGTATTTTTTTTAATCTGAGTTTGATACATTTTGTATTATTTGCACAGCTGTTTTATTTATTTTATGTAGAAATAATATTTTTTTATTTCATTTATGTTATGTAATTCTGTACTACTTAAACAGTTTCTTTTCTGTGCTGGTTAATACCCCTCTTGACTAAGTGGGTTAATAAAAGTGCCACTGACTGTTTACAGTACAGTAGTCATTCACTTCAATTTCAGTGAATATCGCTCAAAAATGTATATCTTTATATGTACTTTCACCGAAATATATCGAGATATATATCGAATATCGAATTTAAGTAAAAATATATCGAGATATACTTTTTCGTCCATATCGCCCAGCCCAACTCTCGTCTAAATGTTTAAGTAACAGCTTTACATGTAATTTGTTCAACATTTTAGCCATAAAATGGGCTTAATGAGAATACTTTTATATATTGTACTAATGTGCTTTGTCATTTGAAAGAACAAAGCTCAACTGTGGAGGTTCAGCTACCTTAGCATATGCTGACCTACATTACATCGCCTCTTTGATGAACAACATCTTTGATGTTTTTGTCAATTGTCAGAGCAAACTAGCCAAGGGAAAAAAAAAGACATAAAACAGAAATTGTAAAGGCCACCACAGAAGGCCTCTTTCTCTGACAAAACACATTTCACTTCCTGGTAGCAGTACACAGGCTTCGCTACAGGCCGAATAGACAAAGCAGCACATTTGATTTGCCTGATCGGTAACTAAACAGTTGAACACCATTTTCCCAGCGCATAGCACAGAATGCTTTTAGACGTGTGACGTCGTTAAAATAAATATTGTAAGACACGATGCATCATCCTATACCAATATTGTAGGCCATAGCGTCATCATCGCCATAACAGCTTTGTGTATGCATTATTTAGTGCATTAGGACTAGCTACAGCCATTATAGGGCTTTTAAGATACAGACGCTAGCACGACAGGCCATTGTTATCGCCTGGCCTATTTTCATTTCAAATGGCGTCCCATTTGTACACACTGGAAGGGTTTAATTTCAACAATTTACCTGCATGACTGTTTCGATAACATATTTGTCGTGATAATAACAATAATAACACCCCCTTCTCACTTACCCAAGGAATGATCCTCTTTGAACATCCATTTCATCTTTGCCGTTTCCTGGATCTTTTTAGCTGGGTGTGGTTGATTGTAAGCGTCACTCAAGGTCAATTTAAGGAGTGAAATCTTGCTCTTGGGCGAATATTATTTCAGTTTCAGCAGTTAAAACAGACGCACCACAGCTAATCGGCTCTTTATAGTCAACACTTCAGCAAAACAACAAGCAAGCTCCGCCCCTTCATGTCAGCCAATAGGGAGCCGCTTTGCCAACGGTTTCTTTCATTGTGCCTTATTTGAGGGGGGCAAGCTGTAAGTAAATGGCAACTACTGTCTCTTTGGTTACCTGATCATTGAATAAACGATCTATATTTTCAATAATTACATATAAATATTATTCAATAAACACATTAAATACATTTATTGTAGTAAATTATGTTTTAACACAAAATGCACTAGGCAAGAAACTCCCTACTACTTGTAAAGTGTTTTAAACCGTGCACTGACGTCATCATTCCTTCTTGGTAAACTCCCTGACGTTCTTACTAAAAATAATTCTTACATTAAATTGTTAAATTATCATATATATATATATATATATATATATATATATATATATATATATATATATATATATATATATATATATATATATATATATATATATATATATATATATACATGCATATATATCCATATATATATATACATATATATGCATATATATACATCCATATATATATGCATATATATATATATATATATATATATATATATATATATATATATATATATATATATATATATATATATATATATATATATATATATATATATATATATATATATATATATATATACACACACACACATATATATATATATATACATATATAATCATATATATATATGTATATACATACATATTAACATATATATACATACATATATACATATACATACATACATATATATACGTACAAACCTTGTTTCCATATGAGTTGGGAAATTGTGTTAGATGTAAATATAAACGGAATACAATGATTTGCAAATCATTTTCAACCCATATTCAGTTGAATATGCTACAAAGACAACATATTTGATATTCAAACTGATAAACTTTTTTTTTTTTGCAAATATTCATTAACTTTAGAATTTGATGCCAGCAACACGTGACAAAGAAGTTGGGAAAGGTGGCAATAAATACTGATAAAGTTGAGGAATGCTCATCAAACACTTATTTGGAACATCCCACAGGTGAACAGGCAAATTGGGAACAGGTGGGTGCCATGATTGGGTATAAAAGTAGATTCCATGAAATGCTCAGTCATTCACAAACAAGGATGGGGCGAGGGTCACCACTTTGTCAACAAATGCGTGAGCAAATTGTTGAACAGTTTAAGAAAAACCTTTCTCAACCAGCTATTGCAAAGGAATTTAGGGATTTCACCATCTACGGTCCGTAATAGCATCAAAGTGTTCAGAGAATCTGGAGAAATCACTGCACGTAAGCAGCTAAGCCCGTGACCTTCGATCCCTCAGGCTGTACTGCATCAACAAGCGACATCAGTGTGTAAAGGATATCACCACATGGGCTCAGGAACACTTCAGAAACCCACTGTCAGTAACTACAGTTGGTCGCTACATCTTAGACTTAGAGACTTAGACTTAGACTTAGACTTCCTTTTTATTGTCATTCAAATTTGAACTTTACAGTACACATAAGAACAACATTTTGTTACATAAGCTCATGGTAGTACAGGATAAAAAAGCAATAAGGTGCATGTATAAATAATTAAATAGGTTACTGTACAGATAAATATATTGCACTTTTTCACATGCGTCCACGTTTATGGATGTATGTTATATTGTCTTTTTTATTCCAGCGAGTTAATCCATTTTGGGGGGAGTTGAGGGGATAATTTAATTATGATGCGTTCAAGAGTCTTACGGCCTGAGGGAAGAAGCTGTTACAGAACCTGGAGGTTCTGCTTCGGAGGCTGCGGAACCTCTTTCTAGAGTCCAGCAGTGAAAACAGTCCTTGGTGGGGGTGGGAGGAGTCTTTGCAGATTTTCTGAGCCCTGGTCAGGCAGCGTCTTTTTGCGATCTCTTGTATAGGAGGAAAAGGAGTCCTGATGATCTTTTCCGCCGTCCTCACCACTCTCTGCAGAGACTTCCAGTCTGAGGCATTGCAGGCTCCAGTCCAGACAGAGATACTGTTGGTCAGCAGGCTCTCTATAGTGCCTCTGTAGAATTTTGTGAGAATGGGGGGAGGGAGCTGTGCTCTTTTCATCCGACGCAAAAAGTGCATGCGCTGCTGAGCTCTTTTTACAAGAGCTCCGGTGTGTAGGGACCAGGTTATTTTGTCGGTTATCTGCACCAAAGAGGAAAAGAACCATCCGGATTGTTATAGGCGCAAAGTTGAAAAGCCAGCATGTGTGATGGTATGGGGGGTGTATTAGTGCCCAAGATATGGGTAACTTACACATCTGTGAAGGCGCCATTAATGCTGAAAGGTACCTACAGGTTTTGGAGCAACATATGTTGCCATCCAAGCAACGTTACCATGGACGCCCCTGCTTATTTCAGCAAGACAAGGGCAAGCCACGTGTTACATCAACGTGGCTTCAGAGTAAAAGAGTGCAGGTACTAGACTGGCCTGCCTGTAGTCCAGACCTGTCTCCCATTGAAAATGTTTGGCACATTATGAAGCCTAAAATACCACAACGGAGACCCCCGGACTGTTGAACAACTTAAGCTGTACATCAAGCAAGAATGGGAAATAATGCCACCTGAGAAGCTTAAAAAATGTGTCTCCTCAGTTCCCAAATGTTTACTGAGTGTTGTTAAAAGGAAAGGCCATGTAACACAGTGGTGAACATGCCCCTTCCCAACTACTTTGGCACCTGTGGCAGCCATGAAATTCTAAGTTAATTATTATTTGCAAAAAAAAAATTAAGTCTATGAGTTTGAACATCAAATATCTTGTCTTTGTAGTGCATTGAATTGAATATGGGTTGAAAATGATTTGCAAATCATTGTATTCCGTTTATATTTACATCTAACACAGTTTCCCAACTCATTTGGAAACAGGGTTTGTATATACATATATACATATACAGTACAGGCCAAAAGTTTGGACACACCTTCTCATTTACAACACAACTGATGGTTCCAACTTCATTTATAAAGCAAGAAATTCCACTAATCAACCCTGATAAGGCACACCTGTGAAATGAAAAAAACATTTCAGGTGACTACCTCTTGAAGCTCATCGAGAAAATGCCAAGAGTGTGCAAAGCAGTAATCAGAGCAAAGGGTGGCTATTTTGAAGAAACTATAATTTATTTCACCTTTTTTGTTAAGTACATAACTCATTCAAAGTTTTGATCCCTTCAGTGATAATCTACAATTTAAATTTAGACCCTGCGTGACTGCTCGCCGTCTGTTCGCTGTTGCGAAAAAGGCTAAGTATCGCTCTATCTGTGTGCTTTTAATTGTTCTACAGCTTTCTTTATCACTTCTCAAACATATTTAGTGGTACTATTTAACTTGCAAATCACCCGATCTCTGTCCCACCACCCTTTCCTCAGCTAGCTAGCTGCTAAGCTAGCGCGGAGAAAGGCAGCGCCGGTCAGAAGGTAAGTAGGAAGCTACTCCCGCAGACCGCGTCCACTTCCCTGAGGACAGCAGGAACTTCACTCGGTGACAGAAAACACTGAGTAATGGCTTCCTGCGCGTCTTGCACCATACTCACGGAGAGGTTGGCTCTGCTAGAGGGCCGTGTCCGCCAGTTAGAGCAGAGTAATGTCGTAACTTTAGATGTTGCGGACACATCTGCTAGCGTTAGCTGTAGCGAGCTAACTAGCCCAGCTTGTAGCAGTCCTAAGCGGCCTACAAGCTACGGTGTACCGGTTGAGACGCATAATAGATTTAGCTCTTTAGCTAGTCCTACACCCCACTCTACCGGGCACCACACCTTAGTCATAGGGGACTCCATCACCCGAAACATAAAGCTTAGCAAACCAGCCACAGTAAAGTGTATCCCCGGGGCCAGAGCACCTGACATTGAAGCTAATCTTAGGGAGCTAACTCGCAACAGGCCTAGTAAACACGTACGACAGGCTAATCGCACCACTAATTATGTGAATATAGTTGTACACGTTGGCTCCAATGACACTAGAATGAGACAGTCAGAGATTACAAAGAGAAACATAGCCAGGACTTGTGATCTCGCCAGAAAGATGTCCAGGCATCGAGTAATTGTCTCTGGCCCCCTGCCTTCGAGAGGCAATGATGAGAGATATAGCAGATTAGTCTCGCTTAACAAGTGGCTGCCTAGCTCCTGTAGGCAACAGGGACTAACGTTTATTGATAACTGGCCCTCTTTCTGGGGCAAACCAGGCTTGCTGATGAGAGACGGCCTTCACCCTAACCAGGAAGGCGCCATCATCCTGCCTAGAAAGATAGACTACTATTTAAGTCTCACTTGACTGACTACACTAGAGCAAGCCCGGTCACAGGCAATTACAATGTCTGTTAGTCCGGGTGAGGAGTCAGTTAAGCTAGAACTAGCCAGCGCCAGGCTGGATAATCCATGTACGCATAGCAATTCTCTTAGAATAATACACAATTCACATAATGTTTTTTCTGTTGTGTCTGTGTCAGAGGTGGACATGCATTCTACTGAGGTGGCAAATTATGATATGTCCAGTCTATTGCAGCACCAAGCAAACAATCGGAAAATTCCCGTCATATCAATTCCTAGATATGGTCGAAACTATTTAAAGTGCACTACGCATAATAAACGCAACATTGTTAATATTGCCACTAAGGATAATCTTAACAAAAACTCGTCAAAACAGCCCAATACCTATAATATGGGCTTTTTAAACATAAGATCAATGTCTCCCAAGGCGTTATTAGTTAATGAGGTCATTAGAGACAACAATCTTAACGTCATTGGTCTTAGCGAAACCTGGCTCAAACCAGACAAATTTTTTGCGCTCAATGAGGCATCTCCTCCTAACTATACGAATGCGCATGTTGCCCGTCCTCTTAAAAGGGGAGTGGGTGTCGCACTAATATACAATGAAAATTTCAACCTTACCCCTAACCTAAATAATAAATATAAATCGTTTGAGGTGCTTACTATGAGGTCTGTCACACCGCTACCTCTCGACCTGGCTGTTATCTATCGCCCCCCTGGGCCCTATTCGGACTTTATCAGTGAATTCTCAGAGTTCGTTGCTGATCTAGTGACGTATGCCGACAATATAATCATAATGGGGGACTTTAATATCCATATGAATACCCCATCGGACCCTCAGTGCGTGGCGCTCCAAACCATAATTGATAGCTGTGGTCTTACACAAATAATACATGAACCCACGCATCGCAACGGTAATACAATAGATCTAGTGCTTGTCAGGGGTGTCACCACCTCCAAAGTTATGATACTTCCATATACTAAAGTAATGTCCGATCATTACCTTATAAAATTTGAAGTTTTGACTCATTGTCAACAAGCTAATAATAATAATAACTGCTATAGCGGCCGCAACATTAATGCTGCCACAACGATGACTCTTGCTGACCTACTGCCTTCGGTAATGGCACCATTCCCAAATTATGTCGGCTCTATTGATAACCTCACTAACAACTTTGACGATGCCTTGCGCGAAATTATTGATAGTAGCACCGCTAAAGCAAAAAAGGGCCCCTAAAAGGCGCACCCCATGGTTTACAGAAAAAATTAGAGCTCATAAATTATCATGTAGAAAACTGGAACGCAAATGGCGCGCGACTAAACTTGAGGTTTTCCATCAAGCATGGAGTGATAGTTTAATAACTTATAAACGCATGCTTACCTTAGCTAAAGCTAAATACTACTCAAATGTCATCCGCCTCAACAAAAACGATCCTAAATTTCTGTTTAGTACAGTAGCATCGCTAACCCAACAAGGGACTCCTCCCAGTAGCTCCACCCACTCGGCAGATGATTTTATGAATTTCTTTAATAAGAAAATTGAACTCATTAGAAAGGAGATTAAAGACAACGCATCCCAGCTACAACTGGGTTCTATTAACACAAATACGACTGTATATACGACGGACACTGCCCTCCAAAATAGTCTCTCTATTTTTGATGAAATAACATTATAGGAATTATTACAGCGTGTAAGTGGGATAAAACAAACAACATGTTTACTTGACCCACTTCCTGGGAAACTTATCAAGGAACTGTTTGTATTATTAGGTCCATCAGTGTTAAATATTATAAACTTATCACTTTCCTCCGGCACTGTTCCCCTAGCATTCAAAAAAGCGGTTATTCATCCTCTGCTCAAAAGACCTAACCTCGATCCTGACCTCATGGTAAACTACCGACCGGTCTCCCACCTTCCGTTTATTTCCAAAATTCTCGAAAAAATTGTTGCACAGCAGCTAAATGAACACTTAGTGACTAACAATCTCTGTGAACCTTTTCAATCCGGTTTCAGGGCAAATCACTCTACGGAGACAGCCCTCGCAAAAATGACTAATGATCTATTGCTAACGATGGATTCTGATGCGTCATCTATGTTGCTGCTTCTTGATCTTAGCGCCGCTTTCGATACCGTCGATCATAATATTTTATTAGAGCGTATCAAAACACGTATTGGTATGTCAGACTTAGCCTTGTCTTGGTTTAACTCTTATCTTACTGACAGGATGCAGTGCGTCTCCCATAACAATGTGACCTCGGACTATGTCAAGGTAACGTGCGGAGTTCCCCAGGGTTCGGTTCTTGGCCCTGCACTCTTTAGTATTTACATGCTGCCGCTGGGTGACATCATACGCAAGTACGGTGTTAGCTTTCACTGTTATGCTGATGACACTCAACTCTACATGCCCCTAAAGCTGACCAACACGCCGGATTGTAGTCAGCTGGAGGCGTGTCTTAATGAAATTAAACAATGGATGTCCGCTAACTTTTTGCAACTCAACGCTAAGAAAACGGAAATGCTGATTATCGGTCCTGCTAGACACCAACATCTATTTAATAATACCACCTTAACATTTGACAACCAAACAATTACACAAGGCGACTCGGTAAAGAATCTGGGTATTATCTTCGACCCAACTCTCTCGTTTGAGTCACACGGTCCTCTCCAAGGTTTCTCATAGTCATTCACCGACGTCCCACTGGGGTGAGTTTTTCCTTGCCCGTATGTGGGCTCCGTACCGAGGATGTCGTTGTGGCTTGTACAGCCCTTTGAGACACTTGTGATTTAGGGCTATATAAATAAACATTGATTGATGATTGAAATAGTCATGAAAATAAAGAAAATGCATTGAATGAGAAGGTGTGTGCAAACTTTTGGCTTGTACTGTACATATACATATATGCATATATGTACATAAACAAAACCCAAAACCAGTGAAGTTGGCACGTTGTGTAAATCGTAAATAAAAACAGAACACAATGATTTGCAAATCCTTTTCAACCTTATATACATATATATAATACCTACACAGTACATACACAATTGAGGACATAATTATTAGCCCCGCCCCCTACTTTCATTTTGGATGCTTCCATTATTTTTATTTGCACACAAGAACAAAGTTACCACAGCATTTCCAAGTGTCAAGAACTGGAGTGAAGAACATCATCAAGAAATTCAAAGACAGCCACAAGGTACAAAACAAGCCTGGCAGAGGTAGGAAACTAAATGTCAGAAAAATTGTATTTAAATTATCAAAAAACTTTCCATTCTGAGTTCCCAATGAACAGACAAGAAGCTGACTCTGCTGCACCAAGCCAAACGCTTGGAAGATTCCGCTGTGTACGATAGAAACAGACGGGAGGGGTCATCCATTGTCCTCAAAAACCTGCCAAAGCTGAATCTACGACAAGCCCAGGACCGAGGGATCTTCTTCTTTTGTCTTCTCATGTGACCGAAAACAAGGACTGTTTACATACTACCCAATCCTGTTGAGAAATGTGTTGTTGCGTAAACATTGAACATCTAAATAAAAGAGAAGACGAAAACCTTCTTCGTCAGAGCGTGGTGCAGGACTGTGCAGAAAGTACAGTGGCCATGTGTCTCCTCAATATTGAGTCCAAATTTAATTCTGTCTCTGTTTGATTCCTTGCCTTTTGTCTTTTTTAATAGATGTCATCAGTGTTTGAACCTGACATCTAATTGGTCCTTCGAGCCGGATCCAATACGTTTTGATGATTCCAGCTGGAGTGAGTGAAACCAGAGGAATGGCCACCAACTCCTGATTGAGGAACTGTTTTCTTCATTTCGGGCTGGAATTTGAAAAATTGACGGAAATCCGAGGACAAGAGGAAGGAACGCAGAGAGCAGTGAGTACGTTTCAATTGACAGAGAAAGAAACGTCTAGGGTGTCGGAGTCCCACAATACAATTTGAAATATCCGTGAACTATTACAAACCCTGTAAATCCTAGGCTCTAACAGGTAAATAGGCCAAATAATTAGAGGGGTGTCGGAGTCCGAAGTCCGTGAGTATTAAAATTTAAAATAAAAACTGAATTAAGATAAAAACTGAAGAGGCCAAAATACTGAAGGGTGTCGGAGTCCCAGAATATCCGTGAACCATAAACAAACATACTGGAGGGTGTCGGAGTCCCACAATAAATTTTTAAATATCCGTGAACTAATATCCTGAGGACGACGGCGTCCAACACAGACCTAAAATGGTCTATTCAGAAAAAAAAAAAAAAAAACTTAATTTTTGTCCGTAAAAAACAATAACCTGGAGGGTATCGGAGCGCTACATGTATGAAACATTGAAAATTTCCGAATATCATAACACTGAAAAGTATGCATGAACGTCAGAGTGTGTGGGAGAAATCACCATTAGGCTATCACTCCATATTAAAGTTGTGAGAAGTAAATAGTGGGTTAATGTGGAAGCTTTAGGCAAGACACTTCCACTGGGGAATCATCTCCAGTAGAAGCGACGTGTACCACTGTAATAATTTAAACCACTATCTTACAACAAAGAGAAAAGTAATCCTTATAAGTTCGGCTCTGTAGGGGACGACGGATTACTCCAAATTCTCAAAATGGAAAGAGGGACACAAAAAAACGCAGACCTGATATGGTCTATTAGAATCTATTGTAACCAAAATAGGAGACCACAACAACAACAACAGCGGTTACACCCTACTGCATGTTGGCGTTGTGGCAGAGAAGGGCATTTTGCAAGAAACTGTCCTGAAAAAAGAAAAAATTTAAATAGGAGACATCCAAATCTCCGAAGACCACACGAAAAGACAAATAAATTGATAATAAGGACATACTAAATTATGAGGACTTAAGTAAACAAACAGCGAGTAAATCAGAGATAATAATATAAATAAAGGCTAAAGAAATCAAATTTTTGTGTGACACCGTAGCATGTAAAGTTAAAGAAGTTAAAGTACCAATGATTGTCACACACACACTAGGTGTGGCGAAATTATTCTCTGCATTTGACCGATCACCCATGATCACACCCTGGGGGGTGAGGGGAGCATGTAAAGAATAAAATGACTGTGCTAGGTTTAGCAATAGTATCAGATCATGAAGGAGGAGTGAAAAATAGAAAAATAGATGGTAAAATTGAGATTGAGTGTGGAGAGAGACAGAGAGAGAGAGAAAAATAAAATAAGAGAAAACTCAAAGTGCTAAAGTGAGAGAAAAGTAAAAATAAATGAAGAAATGGGAAAAAAAATCAATAATAAGAAATAATGCTAAATGGAATAAACTAATACTTACGACAGAGATAATGTGGGGTATTGAAGTAAGAGATGAAGAAAAGGTAGACTGAAGATATGCATGTATGTTTGGATATATAAAGAGCGCTTTTATATATACAAATATATATATGTATAATTAAATAATGGAACAAATAAAAACCTAGATTAATAACTATAATAAGAGTTGATATGTATAGCATGATAAAGTGGGTTACATGTTCATTAACTGAGGAAAGAGGAGAAGAAAAAAGGAAAAAAAAAAGGAAGAAAAACCGCTTCAAGTGTTGCTGACCTTTGCCCTTAAGAGTGCAGTCACGCACCCACACACCACCTTGGGTGTGGGTGTGTGTGTGTGTGCGTGGTGCATTGCGGGAGGCGTGAAAATGAATTTATTACATGAAAGGTTAAAGTAGGTTTAACTTTGAAGTGTAGTATAACATTCTTAGGTCAGATTATGTTTTAGACATTTGCAACACCATACATCTGAGTGTTGAGCTAAAATAAGATGATGACATAACATAGAATAAATAAGGAGGTATGGCAATCAGGAAAACTATCAGCTAGCGATAGACAACTGTTTGCTTTGAATATTGGTGAATAATAATTGCAAATAAGAAATATAAACAATGGGAAGAATGTAAATTCAGAGTGTAAAAGTATAGATTAAGTGGCGTATAGACATTTAAGTGAGTTTAAAACGTTACTTAAAAATACATGAAGTAAGATGTATAAAATTTGAATTAGGAGAAAAATAACATTAGCGTTATTAAATAATCTACATAGTGAAAGACACAAAATAAGCAAAATAAAAGTCCAATTATGCAAAAGAGAAGTAAAGGATCTAGGACGTTCTCCAAACAGAGATGGACGCACTATTGTTGAAAATAGAAAAACAAAGTATGATAAGTACAAAAACCACAAACAAAGAAGCCATTTAGGTAATTTTTAGGATTAACCAATTATAGTAGAAATTGAATACCAAATTATGATGAAATATTAGCTCCTTTAAGTAAATTAATGAAAAATTGAATCATCTGTAGAGTGGAATTCAGAAGCTGGAGCAGCATTCTGTGAAATAAAAATAGAACAGAATGTGCGATTGTTACAGTAACGAACATTTTGAAAACTATCAAATGACCATCAAATTGCTCAATGCAAGCGGCAGAACTAGAAGCATTAATAGAAGCATGTAAAGTAATGAAAGATCAAAAGGTCACAATATATATAAATATAGCCAAAATATAGGAATGATAAAGTTTAATTCGTATAAGAAAGAGAGAGAAAAAGAAAGAATAGAAGCAGTACAGCTACCAGCTAAAATAGCAGTATAATGCATCTTGGATGATAAACAGTTTGAAAAAATGCATGTAAAAAGAAAAATAGACTTTATAAGGAGTTTATCAAATCAAGAACAGAAAATGCTGAAAAACGTTATAAGAACTACAAAAACAAGTTGACCAATATATTGAGACAAGCAAAAAGGGAATATTACAGAAGAAGGTTGCATAAAAATAAAAATAACATAAAGGCTACATGGAATATTTTGACTAAAGCAATATAGAATAGGATAAGGCGAACAGAATTACCTAGATATTTAAAGATAATATGTTAATTGAAAACAAAGATGAAATTGTCGATGAATTAAATCAATTCTTTGTAAATGTAGGACCTAGCTTAGCAAACAAAATACCAAGAGCTAATGATCAATCAGGGGATATCTGGAAAAGGGAAAATAGGGTTATGCAGTCAATGTTTCTTAGTGAGATGACTTGAAAATGTTAGCCGATAATATTGGAGAGGAAATGGTTAAACTAAAATTGTGGTTTGATGTAAATAAATTATCTTTAAACTTAGAAAAGACTAAATTTATAGTATTCAGTAATAAAAGAAAGATAGAAGTTAGTTTATCCATAAACAATGTGAAAATTTGAGAAGTTGTCTGAAATCAGATTTCTTGGGGTCATTTTAGATGAAAAGTTGACATGGAAAGCTCATATATTGCATGTGAAAAATAAGGTATCTAAAAGCTTATTTATTTTGAACAAGGTTAAATAATACAATGAGAATGTAATATTGCTCAATTATTCTACTTTATTTCAATTATTGTGCAGAAATATGGGAAAATACATATCACAGCAACATAATGCTTTTATTTCTTTCGCAGGACTTACAAAAGTTACTTGTGTTCACATCTGAGGATGAGAACCACAGAAGGCCGTATGATTTTAAACTAAATAAGAGTGCCAACACATTTGAAGCAAATGTGCTTGTCTGTTGCTGCTGTGAAAGCATAGAATTATCTAGACAAAGACTTAAAAAGCTGCGAGAATATTTTTGAATTTAAAAAGAGTTACAAAAAGAGACAACTGGCATTATATCAAACTGATTTTTGATTGTGATTGGACGTGTCATTTGGAAAATGCTTAAACGAAAATTAAAAATATTTTGGAGTTAGGGTGTTGGTGGAGGTAACAGTGATAAAGTAATCTAAAATAATTTGTGTTAAAAAGGGGGCAGATAAATATAAGAATAGTATTCTTCCATCTATTCCTTTCTGATCATGGAAATGTATAAAAAAAACAAAACAATGAAAGTATCAATTGTATATGGCTTGTATATATGCATTTTCATGAAAGAAATAAAAATAAATGATGAGGATGATGATGAACAAAGAAGACATCTATGTATGTCCAGACAATAAACCAATCTTACAAGGAAAAATCGGTATAAGTGAGCAGCAATATTGAGCCAAGGTTGAACTCATGGCTCAACAGGAGGGATATGAATATTGTCATACAGAAGTACTATACTTCCTATAGTTTAATTCGTATAAAAATATTTTTGTATACGACATCTAGGCATAGATTTTAATTAAACTAAATAAGAGTGAAGGAGAACATTATTGTCTGGTCATAGTAGATGCATTTTCAAAATGGGTAGAAATATTTCCTAAAGGAAAAGCAGATGCACTAACAGTAGCAAAAGCATTATGCAAAGAGATCATACCAAGATATGGAATAACTAAATCTATACAGTGACAATGGACCTTATTTTGTAAATCAATTGATCAAGAATATAGAATCATTATTCCACATTGATATAAAAAAAATCACTGTGCTTATCATCCACAAAGCGCAGGATTAGTGAAAAGGACAAACGGGAATAAAATAAAAACAGACTAAAGAAATGTATGGAAAAAACAAAACGTCCATGAACAATGTATAGATTTAGTAAAAATGTACAGTACATGATTATTACAAGTACAACAAGACTCAGACCATTTGAAAGAATATTTGAAAGACCTTATCAGCTACCAAAATTTGAAAAATCAATGAAAAGGAAACATTGGCATTCTCCAAGGGGGGAGAGATTGTAAATAACTTAAAAAGCAGTAAAGATAGTGGAAAGACCAAGCTGAGTCCACTTAGCACATGGTAAAAAGGTCATATAATGGGAAAAGTATTTGGGATTGTATTTACATTGTAAAAATGTCATATAATGAAAAAAGTATTTGGGATTGTAGTTGTGTTATCAAAGGGACATGTTAACTAGCACACTACAAATTCCACTGTGACAAGTTGTAAGCATACCATTTGATGGTGTGTCAAAGTTTGATAATAATTGGTTCCTGTTTTGGTAATTAATTTGTTCCTTATGGCGGAGCAAGTGGAAAAGGCTAGAAAAACTGATTGTGTTGTATGTATAAGCCCAGAAAATTACTCAAAATTAGTCAAAAAAAAAGTTGAATTGAAGTAATGAACAAAACAAAATTTACCTTGTAGCTAAAGAGACAAAGCAGAAACCAATATTTGATAAATATGTGAAGAAAGCTAATTATACCTGCAATAACATGCAAGGCTCTGTACAACATTTAGGAAACGTATCATCAGATAACTGCATACACATAGTAAATGTATCAATATTTGTACAAGAATTGTTAACACGCCTGAACAATTTGATATCTGAACATTGGAAAATAGCTAGACATGATGTAAACTGGCAAAGTGTTGTAGATCCAACTTATATTGATGGGTGTCCAAAGAAGTATATCTGACGACTATAAATTGGTAAATCAAGTTGCAGCTGGATTTTAATCATACGTCTACTGGTGGTGTACGATTAACAAGAATGTTGACAGAATAAACTACGTCCACTACAACGTACAGAGATTGGAAAATTACACAGGCCTAGACTTGAAGCCGTCGCTAATCAACTCGCCATCGCCTTCCTTATGGCTTTTCAAAACCGTATGACGCTAAACATGGTGGAAAAGGGCGTGTGCGCAATATTTGGTGAACAGTGTTGCATGTTCATACCAAACTGCACTGATGCAGAAAGTAGCCTGACCAAAGCACTGGAAGGCCTGCACACCCTTTACGGTAAACTGAAAGAGCATTCAGGCATAGATACATCTATGTAGGAGGGGTGGTTGGATGTGTTTGGCAAATACAAGTCTTTGGTATCTGGTAACTATGGCCGTGTTCAGCAATACTGACGTTGTGTGGATGTTGTTGTTTTCCCTGTCTGTTCTCTGTTTAACCGTCTGATTACCACAGCGATTGGCCCAGCAGATGATAAAGCTGTTCAGATGTACTTCCTGGTGGACGACAAGGAAGATGAATCTGAAGACAAGAATACCTACCAGAATGGTGTTTTCTGATTTATTTCCAGAAATGTCATAATTATGAGGGGGAAAAAAAAAAATGATGTTCAATTCTGAGTGTAAACATAACTTGGTCCTAGAGAAATTAAGCATTAACTGAAAATTGCAAGAAGAAGTTATTGGGGATAAGAAGATTATGGAGAAGTTCTTTGATAAACAGGAGGGAAACGTCAGAAAAATTGTATTTAAATAATCAAAAAACTTTCCATTCTGAGTTCCCAATGAACAGACAAGAAGCTGACTCTGCTGCACCAAGCCAAACGCTTGGAAGATTCCGCTGTGTACGATAGAAACAGACGGGAGGGGTCATCCATTGTCCTCAAAAACCTGCCAAAGCTGAATCTACGACAAGCCCAGGCCAGAGGGATCTTCTTCTTTTGTCTTCTCATGTGACCGAAAACAAGGACTGTTTACATACTACCCAATCCTGTTGAGGAATGTGTTGTTGCGTAAACATTGAACATCTAAATAAAAGAGAAGACGAAAACCTTCTTCGTCAGAGCGTGGTGCAGGACTGTGCAGAAAGTACAGTGGCCATGTCTCTCCTCAATATAGAGTCCAAATTTAATTCTGTCTCTGTTTGATTCCTTGCCTTTTGTCTTGTTTAATAGATGTCAACAGTGTTTGAACCTGACACTAAATATTTTTAAGACTCTAGAAAGAAAGCTTGTGAGAGATGTGTCTCAAGACCCCAGAACAACTGCCACGACACTAGTGAATGACTTGACCATGTCTGGAATTGTAGTCTCAAAGAAGACAATCACTAGAGCCTTGCACAGGAATGAACTGCGAGACCTCAAGCACTCAACAGCAAAATTGGGTATGAGTCCCCACTTTGTCTTCCAAAATGATAACTACCCAAAACATAAGTTACTCCTGCTGAAGAACTAGCTCCAGAAGGCCAAAGTGAACGAACCTGACTTGAATGCCATCAAGAATCTTTGGGGAGAATTGAAGACCAACGTCCATGGCAGAAGACCGTGAAGTTTGAAAGGTTTGCCAACAAAGAATGGGCTGAGATTTCTCAGGAGGTGTGTGTGTGAAACTTGTGTAAAACTGTAATAAAAGATTGCACGCTGTTATCTAGGAAAAAATAACCCACTATTGACTATCAGCATCAGGGGGGGCTAATAATTTTGACTCTGGTGATTTTTGGTTTTCCTGAAAAACCTTTGTTCCCGTGTGAAAATACAAATATTGGAAGCATCCAAAATTAAAGTAGGATGCTTGGGAAAAGCTGTGTTAAAAATCTTTAACAGCACTTGGGAAATACTTAATAAAAAGTAAAATTTTCATGAGGGAGCTATCAATTCTGGCCTCAACTGTATATATATATATATATATATATATATATATATATATGTATATATATATATATATATATATATATATATATATATATATATATATATATATATATATATATATATATATATATATATATATATATATATATATATATATATATATATGTATATATATATATATATATACACCTGTATATATGTATGTATATATACACATACATAAGCAATATTTCTCTTATGAAATAATATTAATCATAATAATGTCAATCCATCCATCCATCCATTTTCTACTGCTTGTCTCTTGTCAATCAAATTAACTAATTAACTCATTTCAGAGATAATTAGTTTTACATGCAGAAAACAATGTTAAATACATATGAATAACAAATGGACAAATTAACATTTAACATCACTTTTAACTTTATTGAAGACAAATTGGCAAACACAGCAATGAGTGGGGAGAAAGGAGGAGGGGGGGGGGGCAGCCACACGGACGCCAATTTCATATTTTACAAAAAGTTATTTAAGTTAAGTTAAAGTACCAATGATTGTCACACACACACTAGGTGTGGTGAAATTTGTCCTCTGCATTTGACCCATCCCCTTGTTCACCCCCTGGGAGGTGAGGGGAGCAGTGAGAAGCAGCGGTGGCCGCGCCCGGGAATCATTTTTGTTGATTTAACCCACAATTCCAACCCTTGATGCTGAGTGCCAAGCAGGGAGGTAATATTTCTCAAATTCCCTGGTGTTTCTCATCTTCTGTATGTCTTTGTAGGCCCCATAGTGACTTATTGTGCAGTCGTGCCAAATAGAAACAAAAGCGCAGAGACTGGTGTGCTGTAATTGTGTTAGTTAGCCAAAAAACAAAAAAAGTCAACAAGTTATGGCAGCATACGTGGGTGACACAGCTGCCCGGAACGACGACTTGAAAGTGGGAACTAGACAGCACACTATTGTTATGCAAGCAGAACTAAGTTAACCTGTTTGAATGAGGCACATGTTTCAGGAAGTAAACTACCAGTTGGAATGTACTCTACGCTCTCCGTCTCGTCATTCTATATTGTGATCCCACCACCGAGAGGAAACTATAAGAGAAGAAGACTCTTGAATCTTAGTAATTCTTAGAATATGCTGCAGGTCACCTCTGAACACCTCGGATGTAAAACAAAGACATACACTCGATTAAATATTATTTGCTTGAGAATTAAATCCACAATAAAGTAATAACTGAATGCACTGTGTTTATTAATATGAAATACATGAAGAAAAAAAAAAAATCAGGCAAAATGTAAATTTTCGTGACAGTGATTTTGCTCGTCTCTTTCACACACATTTTGTATGGTGTCACAGTGATTATGTAACTTATGTGTAAAGGCCCGTACTTCAGTCAAGAGAAAGGTTCTGTTCTTGCTCCTCTGACATGTTTAGTTTGTTTATTCGTCTGACAACTGTGCTTTGGTCTGGTTGTCGGGTGGAAGTGGTTTGCCAAGATGGTGTCCTACAGTGATCCCGTAGGGGTTTGATTTCTGCGCCTCCTTTACTTTGGGCAGGAGCAAAAACCCCTTTTTGGGGCTGAGGTTGAAAAACTCACACGGTGCAAAAGTCAGGGGCTTTTCCGCAAGCAGGCCCTTGAGTCGACCTCGCCAGCCTTCTAGCATTGCAGTTCTAACTGCAGGGAGGCAGTAAACTGGACTCCAGAAAATCTGTGGGGCAAGAACCTGAAAGCCACAGAAGTGCAGAGTGCCATTCTGAAGAAAAAAAATGACACAGATTGAGTGGAGCACAATTCTTTTAAACATATTAATACTTTGAAAATAATGCTTAGAAAGCAAAACCAAATAAATAAGTAACAAATAAATACATCACAATAGTATTTTTCATTTCCATGCTGGGCCATTATAACATGCATGCACAACTTCTCGTCCATCTGGTCTTAACTCAAAAGTGCATTTTTGATACTAATGTATACTCCACTACTACATTAGCACATTTCTTGTACCACAAATTAAAACTCTGCGTTTTACCCGTTTTATCTGTCCAGTTTTACATACTTGCTGAGGATAAATAGCTTTTTGCAATCTCCGTCTTTAAGGAAAAATGTGTAAGGATGTGGACAAGAGGCCAAAATACACAGAAAAATATGCGTTATTGCATGGACATGGCCTTAGACATTCTAAAATGCTCAGCAAGTGGAGAAATGTGAACCAACATGACAAATGCCGCAACCATCATCAAGGATGAAGATGGTATTGTTGAACATGTGAAAAGTTATGCTCCTTTAAAACAGACTTTGATAACTATGCAGCATAGTGGTTTCATTACTGAGACTTCCTCCTCCCAACAAGCATTTCTCTCCCTACCTTCAGTGTGCAAGACCACCACAGGGATACAGTGCATCCAGAAAGAATTCACAAGGCTTCAGTTTTTCCACACTTTGTTGTCATGTCTGTGTTCATGTTTTTGTTTGGCCATGTGCTGTTTTGTTTTTTGGACACTTCCTTAGTTCCTTGTTTCACTTCCTGGTTTTGTTTGTCACCATAGCAACCATTAGTTTCACCTGTTCCACGTTTGGACTCACACACACCTGTCTCACGTTTTCACAGTCATGTCACGCACCTGTTCACAGTTAGTCACGCACCTGTTTTCACTTATCATGTCACTATATAGGCTTTTCTGTTCCTGTTGTTCGTCCTGGCGACATCACACATTCATGCCATGTTCACAGTTCTTTGTCACGTTAGTTCTTGTTTCATCTCATGCCAAGTAAGTTTTGTTTATTGTTCATAGTTTTGTGCCCACGTGCATGTCTTTTGTTTCATAGTCTAGTTTTCTACTTCCGCCTTTGTGCGCGCTTTTTGTTTTGTCATAGCCAAGTTTGTTACCTCCTCTGTGAGCGCCTTTTGTTTGTACCTTTTGTTTGAGTTAAAAGATTAAACATGTCCTCACCTGCACGCCACGTATGGTCCAATTCATTTGCACCACGGGAGAGTAAACCACGTCAAGGACCAAGTCGTGACAGATGTCGCCAGCATAAGAGCTCTCCCGCAAGATTGGACAAAGGAACGTGGGAGGTCCTGCGCGCCATGGAAGCCGAGACACTCCGCCATTCCCCCATGGAGCGCAGGGATCTCATGTGGGGTCCGACCGGCAAACTGGTGCCGATCAGCTCCCTTTGGCCCGGGGACGTTGGCACGTCATCCCTGTCCCAGAAGCGGCGCTCCAGACCGAGGACGTCAGGGAAGGTGAGCGGACAGCACGCTGCGCTCCTGCAGGCTCCTCCCCCTCCGGGCGGAAATGGAAGTCAGCCAGCCTGGCAGCTCAAGGAGCACTCCACAGACCTGGAGATTTTTTTCCCAAATTCTTTACCGGTTCAATCCAAGCCACCCAAATTCCATGCCCCGCCCCCCAGGACTCATGCCACGCCCAAGTCAGAAATTTTTTTTTCACCCACAAAAGCCCAGGTGGGGGGGAAAGAAAGACTTTTTGGACAGTTTGGAGGGGAGGATTCTGCCCCCCTCCTGACCACCCTCCACCCACCCAAAGAAACGATTCCAGACCGCAGGGCGCGCGTCTGGTATCCGCTCCTTGAGGGGGGGGGCTAGGGCTGGGAATTGTTCAGGTGGGGTGGCTCAGCATCGTCACGCCAAGCCACAGCCTCCAGCACGACCACCACCACCTGTCTTTCGACCTGCCAAGCCACAGCCACCAGCACGACCCCCACCACCAGTCTTTCGTCACGCCAAGCCACAGCCTCCAGCACGACCCCCACCACCTGTCTTTCGACCTGCCAAGCCACAGCCACCAGCACGGCCGCCACCACCAGTTTTTCGACCATGCCAAGATCTACCTGCTCCACGCCCAGCTCCACGCCAAGCGCCACCAGTACCTGCTCCACGCCAAGCGCCGCCAGTACCTGCTCCACGCCAAGCGCCGCCAGTACCTGCTCCACGCCAAGCGCCGCCAGTACCTGCTCCACGCCAAGCGCCGCCAGTACCTGCTCCACGCCAAGCGCCGCCAGTCGCAGCTTCACGACGCCAAGCGCCGCCAGTCGCAGCTTCACGACGCCAAGTGCCGCCAGTCGCAGCTTCACGACGCCAAGTGCCGCCAGTCGCAGCTTCACGGCGCCAAGTGCCGCCAGTCGCAGCTTCACGACGCCAAGTGCCGCCAGTCGCAGCTTCACGACGCCCAGTGCCGCCAGTCGCAGCTTCACGACGCCCAGTGCCGCCAGTCGCAGCTTCACGACGCCCAGTGCCGCCAGTCGCAGCTTCACGACGCCCAGTGCCGCCCGTGGCTGCCCCACGCCGCCAAGTGCCGCCCGTGGCTTCCCCACGCCGCCAAGTGCCGCCCGTGGCTGCCCCACGCCGCCAAGTGCCGCCCGTGGCTGCCCCACGCCGCCAAGTGCCGCCCGTGGCTGCCCCACGCCGCCAAGTGCCGCCCGTGGCTTCCCCACGCCGCCAAGTGCCGCCCGTGGCTTCCCCACACCGCCAAGTGCCGCCCGTGGCTGCCCCACGCCGCCAAGTGCCGCCCGTGGCTGCCCCACGCCAAGACCAAAGCCAAGACCAAGACCCGCCAAGTGACCAAGACCAAGAACCGCCAAGTGACCAAGACCCACCAAGTGACCAAGACCAAGAACCGCCAAGTGACCAAGAACCGCCAAGTGACCAAGAACCGCCAAGTGACCAAGACCAAGACCCGCCAAGTGTCCAAGACCAAGACCAACCACACCAAGACCAACCACGCCAAGTCCAAGACCAACCATGTCAACACCAAGACCAAGTCCAAGACCAACCATGCCAAGACCAAGACCCAGACCCTCGCCAAGACCAAGACCCAGACCCTCGCCAAGACCAAGACCCTCGCCAAGACCAAGATCCACGCCAAGACCAAGACCCACGCCAAGACCAAGACCCGCCACGCCAAGCTTCGCCGCCTGACGCGCCACGCCAAGCTTCGCCGCCTGACGCGCCACGCCAAACTTCGCCGCCTGCCATGATGACGACGCGCCTGCCTCCTCGTCTGCCACGAAGGTGGCCACAGCCTGGTCGTCCGCCACGCCAAGTGCGCCCACCTCATCGGCCATGGATATGGCCATTCCCGGGTCGCCCACCTCGTCAGGTACAGCGGCGATCTACGCGTCGCCGCCACCTGATCCTGCCCCGGTGGATTCGGGGACACCTGGTCTGGCGACCCACCGCCATGTCCCCCTCCCCCCCTCCCATGACTCTTGATCCTGTTTTTTGTTTTTGGACATCTGGGATCTGTCCGTAAGGGGGGGGTTCTGTCATGTCTGTGTTCATGTTTTTGTTTGGCCATGTGCTGTTTTGTTTTTTGGACACTTCCTTAGTTCCTTGTTTCACTTCCTGGTTTTGTTTGTCACCATAGCAACCATTAGTTTCACCTGTTCCACGTTTGGACTCACACACACCTGTCTCACGTTTTCACAGTCATGTCACGCACCTGTTCACAGTTAGTCACGCACCTGTTTTCACTTATCATGTCACTATATAGGCTTTTCTGTTTCTGTTGTTCGTCCTGGCGACATCACACATTCATGCCATGTTCACAGTTCCTTGTCACGTTAGTTCTTGTTTCATCTCATGCCAAGTAAGTTTTGTTTATTGTTCATAGTTTTGTGCCCACGTGCATGTCTTTTGTTTCATAGTCTAGTTTTCTACTTCCGCCTTTGTGCGCGCTTTTTGTTTTGTCATAGCCAAGTTTGTTACCTCCTCTGTGAGCGCCTTTTGTTTGTACCTTTTGTTTGAGTTAAAAGATTAAACATGTCCTCACCTGCAGGCCACGTATGGTCCAATTCGTTTGCACCACGGGAGAGTAAACCACGTCAAGGACCAAGTTTTGACATTTGTTATGTTACAGCCTTATTCCAAAATTAAATATTTATTTTATGTCTTCAAAATTCTACATACAATATCCCAAAATGGCAATGGGAATTTTTTCATTTTTTTTAAAAATGTTTGCAAATTTACTAAAACTAAACAAAAACAAAATCACAATTACAGCCTAAAGTATTTTTGAAAATGATGCCACAAGTTTCACCCATTCCACTTTTCCCATTCCTCTTTGCAGCACCTCTCAAGCTCCATCAGATTGGATGAGAAGTGTAGGTTTTCCACCAGGATGTCTTTGTACATTGCTGAATGTATCTTAGTCTTGTCAGGGAGGTAACCAAGAACCCTAACCTGCCTTATGTTGTTTCTGATTGGTTTAAATTGCATGGTGTCTTCTGTGGTTGGTTAAATGTATGCACAGTGGATTAATGGCTTGATCTGGGATTGGTTATTGGGATCAATCAATCAGAGATATTCGAACTACGGCAAACTGCGAACACCAAAGTTTATTATTATGAAAAAAATATAGAGTAGTGAATGGGGAATATAAGCGTGAGGAATGTCAAGGGTGGCGTGTAGCGTTAGAAAGGGTTAAATTGCTTGACTGTCACGTTCAAAGCATGAAGCTTGGCAACTCAGGACCTCAAGTGGGAGCCGACCATCAGCTCCCTCATCAAGAAGGCCCAGCTGAGGATGTACTTCCTGCGGCAGCTGAGGAAACTTAAGGTGCCGACCGAGATGCTGGTGCAGTTTTACTCAGCCATCATCGAGTCCATCCTCACCTCCTTCATCCCCGTGTGGTTCCCCGGTGCCACAGTCCAGGATAAGCATCGACTGCAGCGCATGGTACGTGCTGCTGAGAAGGTGATTGGCTGCAAGCTCCCATCCCTCCAGGACCAGTTCTCCTCCAGGACCAGGAGGCGTGTGGGTCGGATCACAGCTGACTCTTCTCACCCTGGTCACAAACTATTCTCCCCTCTCCCCTCAGGCAGGAGACTACGGTCCATCCAGACCCACACCTCCCGCCACCTGAACAGTTTTTTCCCCTCGGCCATCAGGCACATGAACAATATCAAGATCTGATAGCTCAGTTACAGCTCATTTTATTACCTATTCTGTGTTATATGTGTTTTATGTTGCACGATTGCACCAAGAAAAATTCCTAGTTTGTGAACCCATTCTCAAACAATGGCAATAAAAACTATTCTGGTTCTGATTCTGTCATGATTCGTGGTCGGATCATGTTTTGTTTAGTTATGTTCTGTTAGTTTTTTACTTCCTTAGTTGTTTTGTGCACTTCGGGGGTTTGTTTTGGTCACCATGAGTACTAATTGTTTTCACCTGCCTCTGACTAGTGTTTGGCACGTTCACCTGCTGTTGAGCACTAATCAGAGAGCTATTTATTCACGTTGCTTGCCACACTCGGTCTGGCTTCCTTGTTTGCATTCGCAACAGTTATGTTGGCATTCTGGTTTTCGAGTTCATGATTCCTGTGCTAAGCGGTTCCTTAGCTCAGGCCAGGCCCTAACCAATCTGGCGCCCTAGGCAAGATTTTAGGTGGCGCCCCCCCACATCGGCAGTGAAGTGTATATACTCACAAGAAACCGAATAGCTTTGTCTTTGACCTTTTTTTTTACTTAAAGAAAGCAAATTAACAATCAGAATAGTTAACAAAATAAAAAAAAAATATGGCTAAATAAATGAATACAAAAAATTAAAAATGAATATATGAAATACAATATTTTTTACATACATAAACACAAAATAAAACGTGTCAACAAGTTGCATAAAATAAATTAAAAATACAATATAAATAAGGCACTGCACAAAACAAGATATCAAACCAGTATGACTTTAACAACTATATTACAACAAAAGTGGATCCTACAGAGTTATCTATTTGTGCTTTTTAATATTGCATTAACTAGAATGACTTACAAATTACTGTACACCAGGGAGTACTGTAATTACCTAACGTTACATTATTATTTTCCATAACAATTTAGCCCCCTCCACAATATTAACCCGACGTTAAAACAGAACTAGCTATTTATTGATTAGCAATTGCCGAATCATGTAACATTAGCTTAATGCTAAAAAGCCAGGTTACTATCACATTCTGTAACAGACAAATAATTTCATGTAGGCTAACGTTACCTACCTGCTACCTCTGTCTTTTTCTCGTTTCTCCTCTTCTTTTCTCTTTTTTCTTCCCTGGGCACCTGACAGTTTTGGCCGTTTTGACATCCTGTGTTGATTTTTTTATGTGGTGACGTCCAAAAAGAGTCATGATACGGGAAGGGAGGGGGCGCACCGTGCCGGGGGAGGGGGGGGGGGGGGGGCGTAATGTTGTAACAAATAATATTTCTATTAAATAGGCTTTACTTTGCATTTTAATTAACGTGGGATTATTTTATGTATTTAGAAATAATAGTACCAACTTTTTTTTTTTTTTTCCTCCAACATTTGTGGCACTGGCGTGGCGCCCCCTGATGGACGGCACCCTTAGCATTTGCCTATACGGCCTATGCCACGGGCTGGCCCTGCCTTAGCTTCTAGTATTCCTGTGCTAAGTAAGTTACCTTAGCTGCCCGTGCGATCGGTACGCATCCCTTTTGTTTTGTTTTTGTCTGTTTGTATCCATTTATGATTTATGATAAATAAATAATCTCCTACCTTCACATTTTCATCCGGAGTGTCCGTGTTGCATCTAGAGCAGGGGTGTCAAACTCATTTTAGATCGGGGGCCACATGGAGGAAAATCTACTCCCAAGTGGGCCAGACTGGTAAAATCACAGCACAATAACTTAAAAATAAAGACAACTTCAGATTGTTTTCTTTGTTTAAAAATAGAACAAGCACATTCTGAAATTGTACAAATCATAATGTTGTTGGGGTTTTTTGTACACTTACATGTTGCGGTTAATAGTATTCTATCGTTATATGTCGTTATTTATATTTTCTGAATAAATTATGTGATAATGTTCATCAGTCAACTCATTGGTGTTAATTTTCAACCTATCAAGATAAAAAAATGATGTCAAAATCAAATTACAGGATGTTATTTACCGTATTTTTCGGACTATAAGTCACAGTTTTTTTTCATAGTTTGGCGGGGGTTGCGACTTATACTCAGGAGCGACTTATGTGTGAAATTAACACATTAGCGTAAAATATCAAATAATATTATTTAGCTCATTCACGTAAGAGACTAGACGTATAAGATTTCATGGGATTTAGCAATTAGGAGTGACAGATTGTTTGGTAAACGTATAGCATGTTCTATATGTTATAGTTATTTGAATGACTCTTACCATAATATGTTACGTTAACATACCAGGCACGTTCTCAGTTGGTTATTTATGCCTCATATAATGTACACTTATTCAGCCTGTTGTTCACTATTCTTTATTTTAAATTGCCTTTCAAATGTCTATTCTTGGTGTTGGGTTTTATCAAATACATTTCTCCAAAAAATGCGACTTATACTCCAGTGCGACTTATATATATTTTTTCCCTTCTTTATTGTGCATTTTCGGCCGGTGCGACTTATACTCCGAAAAATACGGTATATTTTCTGAATACATTATGTGATAATGTTCATCAGTCAACTCATTGGTGTTAATTTTCAATCTATCAAGATAAAAAAAATGATATCAAAATCAAATTACAGGATGTTATTTATGTAGTTTGATCATTTTCCTTGACATCATGTGGTTTATTTATTTTTATTTTTTTACATATGTAGCATCATCTACAAAGATTTGCTATTGTGACATCTAGTGGACATATTTAGAAAAGCTGTTTCCTTCATTCAAAAATTTCAGGGTAATTTTTATACTTAGCAAACTCATCCCGCGGGCCGGATAAAACCTGTTCGCGGGCCTGATCCGGCCCTCGGGCCATACGTTTGACACCCCTGATCTAGAGGAACGATCCCGCATAAAGACGCGACCCCCACGTGACAGATTCTGATTCTGAACTCTGAGCAAGTGTACGAGCGTGGTCCATCGTTGTTGACGTCAATGCAGAATAACATGATCAGTGGCTGCAAGGCCCCGACTAGTGGTGAGTATAAGGAAAGGCAAGGGGGAGTTACAGATAGACAAATTTTTTTACATGTTCGCTGTACATACAGATCAAAATAACCAATCCCAGACCAAGCCATCAATTCACTGTGCATACATTTAACCAACCATAGAAGACTATATGCAATTTATACCAATCAGAAACAACGTAAGGCGGGTCTTGTCATCTCTGTTTCACGCACTGTATGTTGCTGTACGTTGTTTCTGATTGGTTAAAATTGCGTGGTGTCTTTCGTGGTTGGTTAAATGAGGCACACATGCACACGCAGATTGTATTACACGCACGCCAGGCGTCATGTTTGAAGGAAACCAGGCACCGTTCATCACCAGGCCAATACCAACCCTACAGTGAAGCATAGTGGTGGCAATCATGCTGTGGGGATGTTTTTCATCAGCAGAAACTGGGAGACTAGTCAGGATAGAGGGAAAGATGAATACAGCAATGTACAGAAACCTCCAGGATGAAAATCAACGTTTCCTATGCAACCCGATGAAGCTTGAGGGGTGCTGCAAAGAGGAATTGACAAAGAGGAATGGGTGAAACAGCCCAAAGAAAGTTGTGCCAAGCTTGTGGCATTGTATTCAAAAAGACTTGAGGCTGTATTGCTGCCAAAGGTGCATCAACAAAGTTTTGATCAAAGGCTGTGAATACTTATGTACATGTGATTTTAAGTTATTTAGTTGTAATAAGTTTGCAAATTCTTTAAAAATTTCATATTGCCATTATCAAATAGTACTGCATTTTATATGATCTTCATGTGTTTTGCAGTGTCAGTGACTTAGGTGTTAACTTAGTCGTACTTTAGGTATAAGTTGGGATGGGTACCAAATTCAGTACTTCAATAAGTACCAACTGAATTCCGTCCGTACCACCGCGTACCGATTCACAAAAAATCAAGCGGTACCATAGTTCTATATCTTTGTTAAACGCGACGTTACATCTAATTGCAGACTCGGCACCGGCTCAAGCACTTAGCGGGCAAGCAGGCATATTCGTAGTGAACTGCCTTTAGGTAATGTTGCAATATTCTATGGCAACAAAGAAATCTTGCCTGATGGAAATCACTAAAAAGTACGGCTCCACTTTTCAAAATGCACTTGCGTTGGATATCTCATACACTGTACATGCTACTGATTAGCATTAGCTATTTTACAGTACATGGCGATTACAACACCTCCAAATTCGGTCATCAAAAATTCAACTAAGATGCACATTACAATCAAACAGCTGATGTGTAATAAATACAATACCTACAGTATAAACTCTTTGTAGGGCTCAACAAAAGAAAAAACTGGTATAGTCAATGTAATGGCAAAGACTACTTTCTGACTACAGCAACACACATACACATGGAAACTTAATGAATGCATACTTGAAAATCAGACTAACAACAATGATCATTATCAGCTCAGAGTTGACTTTTTTTAGATGAGTGTTGATTTGATCATCAATCAAATTCACACTTTTGACCACATATAAAGAAAGTTCATACCGCAGAGTACCGATATCGATTCCCAAGTACAGGGATTTGGTACCGATCAGTTCAAATGTGAATGATACACATACGTAGGTATAGGTACAGATCCACATAAAAACTGAACTGTTAAGTGGAAATTGTTCAAGTGGCCGCCTAATTGAGGCAAGGCTCAATTATAAAGGTGGTCTGTATTTGAGCAAGTTTTTGAACTACAGCATGACAAATAACTTAATTTCATATGATGTACACTTGTGAATAGTTCTGGAGGCTGTCCATCCTTACCTGTAGAGGCCACAGTGTGACGTTAATGTCTCCATTGATGCCATCAGGGTGAAACATTGATTCTGTTGCTCCAGTTGTAAAAGATAACATTGCTTTTTTGTCCTTAAAGGAAACATACAAAATTAAATTAATAATAATAGCAATTGGGTATAGTTATTATTTTAAACACAGGCATTAATTGCATCTAAATTGCTAACGATGCTTGCCAACATAAAGCTATTACCTAAAAGCGCTATTGCTATTATGTATTAAATAGTTAGTTTTTCAAATGAATACAGCCACTTTTTGTTGGCAATGCCAAAGTGAGCCATGGGACAATGGAAGTGAAAAACTTCCCCAAAATATTTTTAACTCAAAAATCTAATCAAAGATATGTATTTCCAACAATTTCCTTAAAAAAGCTGCATAACTAAGACGATATGTTCAAAAGACTACAACAGTAGACAGACCTTAAAAATACCGTGATTGTACATCTTTTCCATGGAGAAAGCAAATCCCTGAGTCAGCACTCGGTCAATCCAGCCCTTCATGATGGCAGGAACACTGAACCAATACAAAGGGAACTGCAGAATCACATGAAAATATGTATTTTACACATGAAAGTTGTGTAAACAAAAGTCACTGATAATCAGCCTGCAAAGGGCGCCTGTCTGACCTGATCAACAAACGAGCCCTGAGAATATGAATCTTATCTTCCCTCATCCTTGCAGCGCCCCTTCAAGAATGAATGACAAACTAATACTTTTTTTAAAGAGTTTTTAACACATTACTTTAAGATTAATATTTATAAGATATTGCTTTTTTGTGTTCAATGTTAAAGTTAAAGTCCCAACAATTGTCACACACACACTCGGTGTGGGGAAATGTGTCCTCTGCATTTGACCAATCCCCATGTTCACCCCCTGGGAGGTGAGGGGAGCAGTGAGCAGCAGCGCTGGCCACACTCGGGAATCATTTGGTGATTCAACCCACAATTTCAACCCTTGATACTGAGTGCCAAGCAGGGAGGCAATGGGTCCCATTTTTTTATAGTCTTTGGTATGACTCGGCCGGGGATCGAACTCACAACCTTCCAGTCTCAGGGCGGACACTCTAACCACAAGGCTGTCTATGTGTATTTGTGTTTGACTTTCCCTTATACTGTTACCAAATAGCATTATTTTAGTTTTACTGATATTCAGAGATAGTCTGTTTTCATCAAACCATCATTTTAAATTGTTCATTTCTTCTGTTATTTTTGTATTGCTTTTGTGTTCTCCTGAACACAACAAAGTCGTGTCATCTGCAAATAATACTAACTTTAAAAGTCCTTTGTAACTTTACAAATGTTGTTTATATGATTGATCTGCAAGGACAGATACACAACTAATCTGGCTGATAAAACTAATAAAACAGTAATTTATTGGTTCCCATTACAAAAAATAAATCACACTTTTTTTATGCGAAACGATATGCGAAACAGCGTCGACCGGCATTTGAACGTAATACCTTCTGCTTTTAAAGAGCAGCACTGGTGCGCTGCACACTGAAATTGCTAGGGAAAACCAGAAATTGTTATTAATAACGGACCCTCAGATGGATCACGGGGACCTATGCACTGGGCATGTTTCGCGTTTAGAAAAGATGCACATTGGCATTGTGAAAATTTCAGCGCATGATATTGCTGTTCTTTTTCCTATTTTGTGAGTAAACATTGAAGAGTTGTGCTGACGTCTGTCACTTTTTACTGCATGTAGTACGAGTGAGGTCATGTGACCTCGCGAACCTGCTTTTTTTTTTTTGCCGTACCAGAATGTGATGACGAGTCTGTAGTGCTTGGCATCACTGTGACTATGGTGGAAGATGAGGAAATACTGGTGTGTTGTTTTCTTTAATGTTAATAAGGATACAATGTTATGCAGCGGTCTACTTATAGTTATAACAATTTTTTAGACAAATTGTACTATTTATAGTCACGTGGTGAGATGGGGTGGAAGGGCAAGAAATATTCTCATCTTCCTGGAGGGGCCGATAACACAAAATAATTGAGAAATACTGGTTTACAGTAGGACATTTCCAATGATGGGCAGTAACAAGCTACATGTAGCTAAACTATGTATCTTAACGACATTTCCCAGTAGCTTGGCGGTAGCTTTACTCTTTTTTTAACGAGTAGCTTTTCCTGTAGCTTAGCTACTTTTAGACCCATGTGGCAAAGTTGCTTACATCAAAGCTACATGGTACAAGGAGAGAAAATGGACTGCGATAAAAGAGAACCTCCACACATACGGAGAAAATCCATGATAATTGGTTGGTGTTCGTATGATAAGTCACAATTGGCTAAGGTTAGTGCGAAACATTACCGACTGGCCAATCAGAGGCAAGAAAAGGCGGGTCATCGAAACGAGGAAGCAAAATCATAACAGTCACGCAATTATGCAACAGGACGACGAGGGAGTCAGAGACAGAGGTACGCTTCAAGCTGACCACTCAAATAAAAAGAAACAAAGTTGAAAATGGCAGAAGGATTTTGTCCCGCAGATTAGATTTTTCCTAGACGACATCTAGGAAACCCAAAATAACGCTTGTTCTTAGCCATATTTAGACAAATGTATGCGTTTAGAGAAAAAAATGGCCAAAACCTTAGCTTTATTTGTTTAAACGAAACCAAAACATAAAACTAAACCGCTCTTCATCAAATATGTTGTTGTCAACATATAAATAAATGCTGTTTTTTTTACTGTTGGCAGAGAATATGAATACCATTATAGGGGTGAGCCAAAGAAAAGGCAAACTAAATAAATACATACAGTGAGGTGTGGGGACCCCAAGATGTAGTTGTAGGGTGTCCCCAGCTAAATGACAGATAGTTAATAGTACACCCTTATTGGGTCCATTACTACACCCTCAGTTACATTATCATTGATATTATACATGTGGGCCCATAGATATAAATGCAGTTAAATGTATCTTTGATATATCAAGCTACTTTTGTCGTGTAGCTTGCTACAATTCTCCGGGGATAGCTTCCCCTGTAGCTTAGCTACATTTAATTGTAAGTAACTTGTAGCTTAGTTTACTACATTTTCCAAGTAGCTTGCTGATCACTGGACATTTCATTAATTCAATGCTTTGATAAGTCGTTTTGGTCAACAATACCCCCAGCCCCACCCACCTACATGTACACGCGTTTTCTTTACAAACATGCTATTACAATCCAACAAGGACCTGGAAGATGATGAGTTCTGCCTCTTCTACTTTGCGTTGTTCAGCCATGATGTCCTCACTCAGGCGACCCTCCATCCAGGCATGCATTGTCTCTTCTCCATACTGAAACAGCTCTGGATTCTTCAGATCACCTGGACAATGCCAATATTGTCAGAAGTGACTTTTTAAATGACAGCAATTATGTCTTTAATTATGTCTTGACGTGTACAGTACGGGAACAATTAGTAATCAATACCCTGCTGGTTCTGTAAGTTGACCTTGTTATAAAGATATGGAGTTCATCATTGATATCGTAGGTTAAGTTCAACAGAGCAAGGCAGACGTTTGGGTTGTCAAGAAGGATTTTGGTCCACTCCTTCTTACAGATTTTCTACAAATCCTTTGCGCTTTTGGAGCTGTCACCTGGCAAATATCAGTTTCAGCTATTTCCACAGGTCCAGAGGCTGACTAAGGCACTCCATTTATAGCAGTGCCGTGATCACTAGCGTGTGCGCTAATGTTTACATCATCGGGTGGTACGGTGCTTCCTCGTTTCCTTTGCTCGTGAAAGTTTATTCTAGATCATAAATCTTGCCTCTCACCTTGATAGTAGAAAAATTAGGACGTATTCTGCCAAGTTGGTACACTTTGACAGCCGATTTAGAGAACGACACGAAAAGACGCTTGGTTCCACCCCCTTTTCTTCATGAGGATTAAGAGCCATTCTTCATCTAAATGGGAATATATGAACATCCTAGAAGTCGGCATCCAAATAACAGCAGAACTTATAGAGTAAGTGATGTGTTTGTTGTCTTTCATAAAGTCTGCAGTGAGCAGTAATCAGTGATGTTGTTGAAAAAAAAACGAACGTTGTGATGCGTTTTTGAAAGTAATGCACCGCGTATGCTTAAAATGATCAAAATACGTAAATATTAAATATTATTAATGTGCCTGTTACTTCATTACATATATACTTACATCAGGTATATAAAACTTTAATGGATGTGTTTGGATGTTGTTAAGGGCTTTATAGGCAGAATAGAGTGACTACCATAGGCTCCATTGTAAGCAGACTTTTGATCGCATTTATTTAATGTTTAGAATGCAAAAAATAATGAAATACATCCATCGTCATGTCTTTCATAATGATTGTGAACGTTAGGCAAAATTCCAAAAAAGTGCAGTTCCCCTTCAACTCAAAATGAATGGCAAATGATTGCAGATAGATATAATTTTTCACCGGTGGCTCGTTTGGTAGAGTGGCCATGCCAGCAACTTCAGGGTTACTGGTTCGATCCCGGCTTCCGCCATCCTCGTCACGTCCGTTGTGTCCTTGAGCAAGACACTTCACCTTTGCTCCTGATGGGTCAGGTTAGCGCCTTGCATGGCAGCTCCCTAATCAGTGTGTGAATGTGTGTGAATGAGTGAATGTAGAAATAGTGTCAAAGCGCTTTGATTACCTTGAGGGTAAAAAAGCGCTATACAAGTATAATCCATTTATCATTGATAAGTGCACTAAACAAATCATTTTCAAGTTTTTGTTACCATGACTGGACATTTAGTTTGCTTTGATAATATGTTTTTCCCATGGCTTTGGACCTGATATTTCTATAATGTACCTTTTTCTTTGTTCATTTCTGGTCGCTATATTCCCGCTTGTGGCTCATGAGTAACTAGTGAACAAAGTAAATTTCCCCCTGCTACGGAATGGACCGAGGGTCAAAAGAAATGGGTGCACATTATTGCCCATCAAAAAAACAAAAAGAACTGTAACTGAACTGTTAAAGTTCAGTTCAGTTCAGTTACCAAATAGCATTATTTTAGTTTTACTTAGATTCAAAGATAGTCTGTTTTTGTCAAACCATCTTTTTAATTTCTTAATTTCTTCTGTTATTATTTGTATTAGCTTTTGTGTTCTCTTGAACAAAACACAGCCGTGGCATCTGCAAATAATACTAACTCAGTGGTTCTTAACCTTGTTGGAGGTACCAAACCCCACCGGTTTCATATGCGCATTCACCGAACCCTTCTTTAGTGAAAAATAAAAACAATTTTTTTTCAAATTCAAGACAAAGTTATATGTTTTTTTACTGGTGCTCAAAATGAACCATGCATGAACATCACCTTGTTCAAAGAACAAAACCAACACAGTGCATGAACTCACAACAAATTACACACCTAAAAACCAGTGTGACTTCTGCTGTTGCCTTATCCATAATACGACGATAGGGAGAAGTTTTTATTTACCCGATGAGTCGGGTGTGTCTCGACCTCCGCGGCGGAGGCTCCACCGAACCCCTGAGGCCGACTCACCAAACCCCTAGGGTTCGATCGAACCCAGGTTAAGAACCAATGTACTAACTTTAAGTCCTTTGTAACTTTACACAAATGTTGTTTGTATAAAGAACGAACAATTTTTGGTCCCAGTATTGATCTTTGAGGAACGCCACAAGATATTTTCAGCTCTGTAGACGTGTGTTCGCCTATCATCACGTATTGCTTCCGGTTGGTTAAGTGACTTAAGTTAAAATTAAAGTTAAGTTAAAGTACCAATGATTATCACACACACACTATGTGGGGTGAAATTTGTCCTCTGCATTTGACCCATCCCCTTGGGAGGTGACGGGAGCAGTGGGCAGCAGCGGTGGCCACGCCCCGGAATAATTTTTGGTGATTTAACCCCCAATTCCAACCTTTGATGCTGAGTGCCAAGCAGGGAGGTAATGGGTCCCATTTTTATAGTCTTTGGTATGACTCGGCCGGGGAACTCACAACCTACCAATCTCAGGGCGGACACTCTAACCACTAGCCACTGAGTAGGTGGCTTAGTGGACTTCTAACCCAGTTGAAGGCATTTTTATAAATGTCTAATGATAATGTCAATTAGGGATTTTTAATCACTGCTATGTTGAAATTGTTACTAATATTGATACTGTTGTTGATAATATTAATTTTTGTTTCACTACTTTTGGTTTGTTCTGTGTCGTGTTTGTGTCTCCTCGCAATTGCTCTGTTTATTGCAGCAGTGTTGCTGGTTTGGGTTTGGTTTTGGAATTGGAATTGGATTGCATTGTTATGGTATTGCTGTGTATTGTTTTGTTGGATTGATTAATTAAAAAAATAAAATAAAATAAAATAAAATATGAAAAAAAAAAAATGAAAAAATCGATTTTTAAAAAATGAGAATCAATTCTGAATCGCACAACATGAGAATCGCGATTCGAATTCAAATCGATTTTTTCCCACACCCCTACTGTTTACTGTCTGTTGCATTGGCAATCTCTTCCGTTATTTCGATTAATGCCATTGACGTTGAAATGTTGGCTATTTTAATAATGCTATTTAAGATACCCCATGTTGCTCCTATATTGTTTTTGTTTCGGTCCAATGATTGACTGTAATATTGTTTCCTACGTGTTCGTAGTATGCTAGTTAGCTTGTTCTTATACGTTGTGCACTTGTTTTTCCCTTTGTGGCTCTTTGCGTTATAAATGTTCTATATATTTTATTTTTCTTGTTGCAAGCATTTTTCAGTCCTTTTGTCATCCATGGTTGATTGTTTTTATTCTGTTTCTTACTAAATTTTTTAAATGGACAGTGTTTTTTCATAGAGCAAAGTAGTGAAAGTTTTACAAAAAATTTCCACATGCATCATCCACATCATTTTCACTGTATACATTGTTCCAACTTTGATCTCTCAGATCATTCTTGAAAGCAGTCATATAAACAAGCAGTCTTCATATTCTTCAAAATGTATTTTTGTCATAAATGTTCCTCTTCTTGTAGTTTCCGTCATATATTGTGAAAACTGGCAGATGATCACTGATTCCGGATGTTAGCAGACCATATGTGGTGTTATTATCAAAATCATTAGTAAAAGTATTATCAATAAGTGTGCCGCGTTGTCCTGAGATTCTGCTTGGCCTTGTGATTTTTGGATATAAACTCAGGCTATGGACTTTTGTTTGCTAAGGTTCAAGAGGTCAATGTTGAAGTCTCCACATAAGAAAGTTTTTTTTCGACTGATTTCAGTAAAAGTTGCCTTAATCCAGTTCTCAAACATATCAATGTTTAATTTAGGTGATCTATATATACAGCTGATTATTATGTTCTTGTAGTATTTTTCATGACATATTTCAAAGATTATACATTCTAAGATATTATCAATAGCTAATGACATATTGTTACCACTTTGTAGGTAATGTTCTTCATCATGTACACAGCTACTCCCCCTCCGTTCTTGTTGGTTCTGTTAATATAATTTAGTTCATATCCTTCCAGGTCAAAATCCATTCCTTTTTTTTAGTAACTATCCATGTTTCTGAGATAGCGATCACTTTGAAGGGTTCATTGAACTGTTCCAAAAAATGCTTCACGTTATTGTAGATTGCAGACAAACTTCTGCTGTTGAAATAGATGATTGACAGTTTATTGTCGATTTTATTGTTTCCTCCATATTGCTTGTCTGTATAATAAAAACAATTATTCCTGGTATGAAAGAAAAAAATTTGTATCTGGATCTTTATCCTTATTTAATTAAAATTCCGGACTATTATGATCTCAGAATGATTTTAGTTCCATATATTCCTGTTCAGCAATCTTTTGCTTTGCCTTATGAATGTCCATAAGTGTAGACGAACGTGCACCTGAGTAAAGATCCTCTTGTTCGGTAATCCCTGGCAGTGTTGTAATTTTGTAGTTTTATTTAAAGGAATTTATAGTTATCACGTTATCATGTTAACTTTGACAACCCTAATTGGAATATCTTAAATTTTAGTGACACTAGTGCCTCTTGTCCTCCACTTGAAATATATACCGTGTAGGAAATCGATACGCAGCTGTACGAAACCAAAGGCTACGTAATGAAAAATCTGAATACAAATGTATGTACGGTTACGCCCCACTGTATATGATGACATCTAGTCGATCTATAACTACGGTATTTAGAGATCTTAGTGTCAGTAGTAATTCAATTCACAAAGCATGACAAAGCAACTCACCAATTATGTCTTCCTGCGTGGAGTTGGCGTTGAAGTTCATGGCATAAAGGTCTGACACGATGACCCGGTAACCCTGATCTGATAGCTCCTGAGCGGCCGCGTCCCGGACAGCAGCGTTGAATGAACCCAAGCTCTGGTGGGCGTACACAATCAACACTGTCTTCTGAGCTGTGACACACAAAGGATCACAAAATGGATTAAAAAATGGATACCACTTCATCAAAATGGGATTCTCATTTAAAACAAGCTCATTTTCTTCTTATACCACCAAGCACATGCTGGTTTCAACATTATAGGAATTTTGAAAATGGTTTACTTTCTATTATTGTGAATTTCTAGAAATCACTTCTAAATACTATATTGATCTGAATGTAAGTCAGCACTGAATATAATACGACAAAATTTAATAACATTCGTGATAAAACAAATACCCATTGCACTAGAGGTCCCCTACTTTTTTTGCACCAGGGACCGGTTTAATGTAGGCATTATTTTCACAGACCGGCCTTCCACATGTGGCAGCAAAATTAAGTGCATTAAAAATACAACTCACCATAATGCTGAATTAGTGGGAGCCTTGGCCTTTTTTCCTTTGCAAAAAAGCTCTCCAATTACTTTTATTTTTACTCATTTTTCACCAGCTTGTAGGCAAATTTTTTGGCTAATGTATCTGATGTGTTATACGTGATAAGAGCATAGATATAAAATAAAACTAGATGTACATGCCTTTATTTCTAATGGATTTCTACAGTATGGCTCTCTAAATTTACGGCTTTTTATTTTTATTATAAACGTTATGTGTTCATATTTTGGGCACTATTTCACACATACTGTAGTTATGTAAGCTTTTTCTGTAAAATGTTTTCATGTGTAAACAAACAAATATGTTAATGTTAACTACTTGTGCAATAGGGCTGTGTGCAATAATACCAGCCCTTTAACTTCCTAGGCCAAGGGAAGTGTGCATTTTTTACCTACAACACGTTTATTATATGCAACAATTTAGCACACTTGCACATTAGCACTATATCACTTCTCCATCTGTCAAACGCATTTCAACTACTATGGTGATGTTTTCTTGATCTGGCCTGAGCTAAGGTTAGGCAGCAACATACTGTTTTATATGGGTCTTTTATCATATTATTATTATTGTTTATATATATATATATATATATATACAGTATGTATCCATCCATCCATTTTCTACTGCTTATCCCTTTTGGGGTCGCGGGGGGTGCTGGAGCCTATCTCAGCTGCAATCAGGCGGAAGGCGGTGTACACCCTGGACAAGTCGCCACCTCCTCTCAGGGCCAACACAGATAGACAGACAACATTCACACTCACATTCACACACTCGGGCCGATTTAGTGTTACCTATCCCCAAGTGCATGTCTTTGGAGGTGGGAGGAAATATATATATAAATATATAAATATATATAATATAATATATATAATTTATTTTAAATATATATATATATATATATATATATATATATATATATATATATATATATATATATATATATATATATATATATATATATATATATATATATATCCATTTTCTACCGCTTGTCCCTTTTGGGGTTGCGGGGGGTGCTGGAGCCTATCTCAGCTGCATTCATATATATATATATATATATATATATATATATATATATATATATATATATATATATATATATATATATATATATATATATATATATATATATATATATATAACACCTAGTGTGTGTGTGGGTACATTAACTTTAACTTTAAAATATATGTAACTATATGTATTGTATTGTAGTGTTTATGTTAGATGTTGGTGCTGTCTAACTTAACTTTTTATGGACCTTGTTGTATATACCATCAACCTACTGCAGATGGAAATTAGCCGTTGGTACAACATGGCCCATTTACATTTTATATGTTAATTAATATGCATTGTCCCGTGTGACAAATATAACAAATGGTAAATTATTATCAGAAGTTTTACTATACATCTATAAATAAGCTATAAGTGTGTCTAGTGGGACAGGCAAAAATTAAGTCGGACAAAATATTTAATGTATCTGTGTGGCCTGGTAGCAAATGCGTCACGGACCTGTACCGGTCCCTGGAGTCAACTTGAGGAATACATCTAAGTAAACCACTATTTACAATCACATAAACACCGCGATTTGTACCAGCTGTGAGGCAAACATGCCAAGCATGTGCACTGTATATGCAGTATGTGCAAATATTGCAAAAAAACAACAACACAATTTACAATTCCAATTAATTATTGTTAACTCACATGAAAAGTGTCCCACTCCTGGTTTTACTCCATTGCATACTATAATCACAATAATAACTCTTGTTTCATTCTGTCTAATGTTATTTTGGGAGTCTTTAATGTTTTACAAGAATGACCACTGATAGTATCTCTCTCCTAAATTGGTATGACAAACACTTTTGGTCAATCGTGAGCATTTTTTCCTCCCCAAGCAGTTAAACCAGAAAGTAAAAAGAAGGACCTTCCTTTGTGGATGCAACAAATGATCTGCAGCTGAATTATCAAGTGATCGCACAGTGTAACTGGTCAGACGCATAAATTAATTTGTTCACATATTTTGATTCTATATATTGTACTTTTGTAGGATTGAATCTGTGATGAAAATTCCTCCCAAAAGTTTGCCCAGGTTTTTTTTATACCGGCTCGGTGCAATAAAGAGCTTCTTATCCTTCTATACTCAGTATACTTCGTAACTATTCTTTTTACTTGTGTATCATTCTGCGGAATCTAGTGTCCAAACAAATAATCATACAATGGTAACTCAGTCTGTGTGCTTTTAAAACAATTTAACCTAGACTGCAAAATAAGCCACTATTGGGCAAAAGAAAGTGGCATGTGTCATCACTTTGCAAAAAGAAAGTGAGAAACAAAATTGAATCCAAGAAAGAAGTTGTTGCAAAGTCCAAATTTGGCATCTGTGTGCCTCACCCTTTCCCTATTGCCTCTTCAATCATCACTGTATTCTCCAACCAAACTCTTCAATAAACTTAAAGTGATCTTTAATGTTAATTTATCCATTTCATTCGTCATTTGTCATGTTGTTAAACATAAAATCATCACAATTTCCCTAGACAACGTAGAACAAACCTAGAACAAAACAGACATAGGCTACACAAACAGGCTCTTCTGTTTATGCTGCACAAAGTCCACTAGTAATATTCAACACACACAATTTATTCCAGTAAATTAATCATACATATACTGGACATGTTATGTGTAAACATTTGAAATGATTCGTCATGCATTTTATATATAATACAGTAAGTACTATAAAGCAAGTAGATGGAGCTCAAATAACTTAAAAAAAACTAGGTGGAGTAAAAGTGACATCAGAAAGGCCCCAATAGACGAAAGTGAAAGTCAATCTCATTTTCATTGTAGTCACTTCAACGCCCCTTAAATCCCACTAAATGTAAGGTAGACTTACTTACCCATGTTGTGTGCCTGCTGGAAAAGGTCTGCATGCTTGGTTAGGGCATTGTGACTTTTATACACTCTGCCGCTGTCTTTGCGTGAGAAACATGATTATTGGATAAGAAATGGAGTGCTGTTAAAGTGCAGGACCGGTTTAGTTCAGTGTTGAAAGGGAGGAGGCTAAGTGTGTGCTTTTGTGTGTGTGTGTGTGTGTGTGTGTGTGTGTGTGTGTGTGTGTGTGTGTGTGTGTGTGTGTGTGTGTGTGTGTGTGTGTGTGTGTGTGTGTGTGTGTGTGTGTGTGTGTGTGTGTGTGTGTGTGTGTGTGTGTGTGTGTGTGTGCCATTTAGTCAGGCTGTGGAGTCACTGGTGCAGGTGAAAGAGATTGCTTTCACTTGGTGTGGAAAAGAATGTTTGGTCACTTTTAAGGGATTATCCCACAGGGGTCATGTGGCCAAAAACACTTCAATCCGACTTAATTTGACTTTCTTCGAAGAAAAAGTGAAGAGGGGGTCTACTTGCTAAAGCTGGAGTAATTCAATCACGTCCTCGATCTGTAATCGTACCTGTCACCAGTTTCTGTGTGAACATGCAGGCGATAATGAACGACTGCCTTTTGTTCGCTAGTTTTCTATCATGATAGGACTTAGTCGTTAAAAAGAGTGACGTAAGATTGTTATCGGCACAAACCATATTTGAACAAACACCAAAAAATATATGAAAATTACTAGAAAAGCACACGGAGAGCACAGACCGCCACCAAGCCCTATTTCCCAAAGGTGACCAAAAATCCTGAAGCTTTAGTGGAATGAAAGAAATGGAGTCGAACCCTCTTGTCAGTCATCTATTCTCTTTGTCTCTGTGTGTGGAGGTAGTTGGCATACACACACAGAGAAGTTCATCAGCACGTAAATGTAAGATCACATAGTAGAAATGACCCTGATTCCACTCAAAATCTAATAAGAATCAAAATCTGACATAATCTGGCAGCCCTGCTGGCACCAGGGCCATAACCAGGATTTGACAAATATCGAGGTCAACAAATGGTGGTCCAAGAGGAGCTTTGAAAGGCGGAAATCATGGGTAACCCAGAACCATATAAATAATATTACCTTGGGCAAAACAATGAACTATTCACTTTTTTATTTACTATGCTGAAGTTAAGAATGTTAAACAGTTTTAACATTATTAAAACAAAAGTTAAAAAACTTTACCTCCGACATGGATTTAAACACGGGACTTTCTGCTTTGAAGTTCATGGCCTAGGCATGTGCACCACTAGGCCCAAAGGGAGTAAAGGGATACATTTCTCTTGATATTCTAATCAGTGACAGAGCATGACGTGTCCAGGAATTAGTTCCAGAGTTATTTTACAGCGTTCATCAGAGTGATAACCTTTGGGAAGAAACTGTTCTTATGTCGGCTTGTTTTGGCATACTGTGATTTGTCACGCTTGCCGGAGGAAAGGAGTTTGAACAGTTTGCGACCAGGGTCTGAGGGGTCTGCAGTGATGTTACCTGCCCGTTTGCTGACTCTGAACGAGTATACAGTAAGTCCTGGATGGGGAGATGGTCGAGCCCCATGATCTTTTCTGCAGTCCTAATTGTCCGTTGCAGTCTGTGTCTGTCCACATTGGTTGCAGATCCAAACCAGACAGTGATGGAGGTGCACAGGACGGACTGAATGTGGATGTATAGAATATGATCAGCATTTCCTGGGGCAGGTTAAACTTCTTGAGCTGACGTAGGATGTACATCCTCTGCTGTGTCTTTTTTCTGATTGTGTTTCAGGTCCCGTGAGGTTGTGGATCCCAGGATCCTAAAAGAGTCCACAGTAGAGACGGTGCTGTTCAGAATGGTCAGGGGGGCTTCTCCTAAAGTCCACTTTCATCTCCACGGTCTTTAGTGGGTTCAGCTCCGGATGGTTCTGACTGCACCAGAGAGCCTGCTGTTCCACCTCCCGTCTGTAGGCAGACTCGTCGGCTTCCTGTAAGACCGATAACAGTGGTGGTGTCTGCGAACTTCAAGAGTTTCACAGAAGGATCCCCTGAGTTGCAGTCTCTGGTGTAGAGGGAGCAATGGGGAGAGAACCACTGACAAGTGGAGGCTGGCACTGTGAGCTTGGTGAGTTTAATACGATATCCGGGATGGTTCTGTTGAATTTCTAACATTTTCTGAGAGTTTCATCAAAATCCCTTGATAACTTTTTGAGCTATATTACTTACTAACTAACTAACTAACTAACTAAATAAACAACCAACCCTAGTGGATACATAACCGTCTATAGATCTCTGCTATTATGTTCCGAGACCACCAGCCTATACCAAACAAATGCGAGTAATTGAGGCGCCCATAAAAATCTAATCAAGCCTGGACTATGATGCTGCGCCCCTCCCCCTCCAACACCTTGTGCTTGCTTGACACTGGCATGCTCCTCTGATTTCAAATCAACATTTACAATAAAAATGAGTGTCGTAACTATCAGATTAGATTCAGCTGTATAACCCTTCTCATCTTTCTTCAATGCCATTATTTGTTCAAGATAATAAATGATAAATGATAAATGGGTTATACTTGTATAGCGCTTTTCTACCTTCAAGGTACTCAAAGCGCTTTGACACTATTTCCACATTTACCCATTCACACACATTCACACACTGATGGCGGGAGCTGCCATGCAAGGCGCTAACCAGCAGCCATCAGAGGCAAAGGGTGAAGTGTCTTGCCCAAGGACACAACGGACGGTAGAAGGTAGGAATTGAACCCCAGTAACCAGCAACACTCCGATTGCTGGCACAGCCACTCTACCAACTTCGCCACGCCGTCCCGGATGACAGAAGCCATCTGGTTGTCTTTGTTTCCATGCCGTCTACACTGATGGAATACACTGGCACTTTTGTCCCTAGTAGCTTAAGCTCGCTGTAGGCACGCAGCTAAAAGTGGCGCCACATATCTAGTTATATCCATGGCTGGGTCGTCCGGCTACTGTAGGAGTAAGCATTTGTTCAAGTGTGTCTACATCATCCAGTATAGCCATATCAAAGGCTGTTTGTCGCAATGGAAAGTTTGGGCAGGGCTGTGGGATCACAGACTGTGGCGAGTTCTGATCTCAATTGCAAGATGGATCACATCATGGAGAAGTTTGCTGAAAAGGAAAATTGAATTGAATATGAGAAAAACCAGCATGGACAAATAGAGCAGCCGAGTCATTGTTTTTTTTCTGACTGCTCGCGGAAAACAACATCCTAATCTACGATTTGATTCCTTTGAATGGCCTTGACGCTGTGTTATCAGGAACAGGCTGTTCTGAAAAACACCCCCGAGGACACCTCAACAATGGACGCTTTTGACCTCCCTTTCTCTCAACAACACCTGGTGTCGAACTCAGATCGGCCCCAGTCCACAAAAACATTTCAACATCACACCCAAGACAATTGGGCATACATGCAACCCCCCCACCCCCCAACCACGCCTTCACTACCGCTTGTTTGCTCCAACTCCCCCTCCCTCTGTTGCGAGTTTGTTGTGATTAAATGTAACGTGTTTATATGTGCATTGCAAATGAGTTTTTTTCCCTTGGACTCTGGAACCCCTCCCGTGGGTCCAGCCTTTGACTGATATTTTTTTACTCTTCCCCCCTTTCCCAATATCACCTTTTTCCCACCTTTTTTTTAAGGAGCGCCGTAAAAATGGCTGCTTCGTTGGCGGTCTCGTCTTGTCTCCCTGTAACGTATGTCTGCTCTTAGTGGGACTGTGCCAAAAATGTACTTTTCAGTTCTTATGTGTCTTGTGCATGTTAAGAATTGACAATAAATCATCTTGAATCTTGAATCACCATCAAATGGATGCCAAAGTGATGAGATTATTTTTTTCAATTTCTTTTTGTTTTCAGAAATATCTGTTTTGTTTTGTTGTTTTCATTATTACATCGTTGATACTGTCATATTGTTTAAAAACTTAAGAAATACGTTTTTGGGGCACAAATAATTTGAATGAGAGTCAATAGCAGTTTTGGCTTTAATTGTGTTTATTATTGAGTACTGTAGAGTAAGTACTAACAGGGAATAATTATAGTCCCTCTCCCCAGCCACTTGGTCCAGCTCCTCCTGGGGGATCCCGAGGCATTCACAGGCCAGCTGGGAAACATAGTCTACCCAACATGTCCTGGGTCTTCCTTGTGGCCTCCTACCGGTCAGACGTCTCCTAAACACTTCTCCAGGCAGGTGTTTGGGGGGCATCATGGCCAGATGCCCGAACCACCTCATCTGGCTCAGAGCTCCTCCCGAATGAGAGCTGCTTCTCACCCTATCTCTAAAAAAGAGCCCCGGCACCCAACGGAGGAAACTCATTTCCGTCGCTTGTACTCGTGATCTTGTCCTTTTGGTCACAACCCAAAGCTCATCACCATAGGTAAGGATATGTGCGTAGAGTGTCTGGTAAATTGAGAGTTTTGCCTTCTAGCTCAGCTCCTTCTTCACAGATCAATAAAGGGTCTGCATAACTGCAAAGGTTGCACCGATATGCCTGTCGATCTCACGATCCCCACTTCCCTCACTCGTGAACAAGACTCTGAGATACTTGAACTCTTCTACTTTGGGCAAAATCTGGAAATGGCACCCCGACCTTTTCCGGGCGAGAACCATGGACTCAGATTTGGAGGTGCTGATTGTCAACCCAGAAAATATTTGGGCTGTGTTTTATTCTGGTTAAATCATGATTAACTCTTTTTTTTTTAAATCATTCAATAATTTAGAAAAAAATAGTATCAGTATTGGCACTGCTGGCCATGTATTTAAATGATATCAGATTGATACCAAAAACAGCTGTGATGCATTAAAAGTATTTTTTTTCTCGATGACTGATTAAGAAAACCCAAATGTGGTGGTTTTGGGTTTGCTGTCTTCCTGTCTATATGTCTAGTTTTAAACAGACCTCTTTCACAATTTTTAAAGCTGCTTCCCTAGTTTGACATTCTGCGTCACTTAGACACAGTTATTCTGATGCACATCTGACTGTTGGACTGCCTGTAGCTTGATTAGATGGAATGTGGCAGGAATGTTACCTGCTCACTTCTGTCACCTACTGTCGAGCTGCTGAATCATCAAGAATGAGATCTTCGAAGGTTACTCCCTCTGAATTGTATGGCAACCTTACGAGGACAAGCTTTGTTTTGGTTCTCATTCGCATGTAGACTTCTTAGGTTGCCTTAGAAGATGTTTTGGTCTCCCATTCGAGCAAGATTAATCAGTTCAAGCCCAAGACTACGTAGGACAACTCGAGTTTGAGCATGAACAAATACTTTGTTGGAGTCAAGTACATTTTTCTGGTTTCTGTACTTAAATAGAAATGATAAGGCACACAATATGAATTTTAACTCCACACAATTTTACAGCTATTGTTTGTACTTCCACGTAGGTTTGTAACCGTAAGTCATAATCACGGTATCACATAGTCGCTCTATTCCATATGTACCTCCTTTTTAAGGTCAGCATTTGGTTCAGTAAGGGAAATTTAAACCATGGAGGTGTTGCAGAGATACTTTTAAAGCAATTTCACTTTTGGCAGAACAACTTTTTGATGGACTTCATCTTCAACCTCTCCCACTTGAATAACACATCTCCACATTGGTGAGACTTTGATGCGACATAGCATTGGATTTGTCGCAGCACATCAAGCTAACAAGGATGCTATCACCTATTTGCAGCTGTGGAGATGAACTCTTATGATGCGTTTCAATCTTTGACATCGCTTGGGCATTGCTAACAATACGGTGGGATAACTTCATTGCTAAGGATTGTAGCTGCGACTGTCAAAATTTTGCAGAACACTTTACACCCATGGTTTAAGCACATGGAAGCCCATTTCTGACTTAGTGGAATTACCCAGGATGTGAAAAAGTATTTTCACGTTGTTGCCGTGTTTTAGTGGCCGGTCAATGACGCTTGGAGGATTCTCCGGGCTACCAGTGAGTACTGTAATCTACAGTAGAACACACCCAGGACTACTACAGGTATATTGGGTGAAAATAATGTAAAGGTGATTTCAGAGGGCTGAAATTATGTAAAAAAAAAAGTTTTTTTATGCTCTAATTTAGGGATTCTCAAACTGTGGTTTGCGTACCACTCCTTCTCCATCTAGCGGTACGCAAAAAATCACTTAATTAAATATTGTAATGACGCGACTTGAGCCGTTATCAAAAGTTTATCAGCCTTCAACGGAAGTCGTTAGAATCCGACTACTTTAGACCGTAGTCGATGCCAAAATAAACAATTAAGACAAAAACAGAACTGTCTTACTCCATCATTTCTATCCATCAATAAACATGGGAACCAAATGTTTTCCACATTCCCCGCTTACGGATGACCTTTCCTAGCCTCTCAGCCAATCAATACGCAGAACATGTTTAAACAAAGACGAACATTGGCAGAGAAAGCTGCACATAACAATGATGCCTTCAAGGCCATGGTAAACCAAAACATCTGTTAAACATTGAAGAAACTACATGTGAAACATAACATAACCCACCCGGTACAATTTAAAAAAATATTATTAACATGAAATACTATCCAAAATATCTTAATATCCTAAATAAAACCTCTAACTTGATTTTCATAAATACTTAGGCTTGCTGCGCAACTGTATTTAAATGTTAGTTATTATGGGGGTGCTTAGGGAGCAAAGTGTTTTCAGAGGTGGTACTTGGTGGAAAAAGTTTGAGAAACCCTGCTCTAACTATTAAAATATTTGTTCTATTAATAATAATTCTACTTTGCCGAAATGTGTTCACCACATTTGGCCATTATAAACAAGGGAATATTGTAGTTCAAGCTAAGATACATCCCTATAAACTAAAATGATCTGTTATTGGTTGTATTAACTAGGACAGATCACTCCACCAACCTCCAGCCTCATCTGGAGAAGTGAGAAGTACCTGCTTAAAGGCGCTGTATACAATCTTTACGCGGATGTCTAGAATTCCATACTTTCGCCACCACTGCCAGGGACCAAACCACGAATTCCAAAAACTAGAATAACATGAAACAAAGTAGCACAGAATCAGCCTTTTGGGAAATGTTGGAGAATTTCACAAAAGGCCTACCAGAAGAATACAAAAGGCGCACAACAGTGTGCTTTCAATGTTTGTACCAAAACATGTCGTCTGAATTACAATTCCTATTTCTTTTAACTCTGCAGGCATAGCTGGTTATCCAGACGAGCAGCGTGAACAGGATTAGGACTAATTTATCCCCAAGTACACAGCAGGTTGATCCTGTGGTGTTACTGGATCTCATTATTTCCTTCTGAACTCAATCACTCCAAGTTTCCCTCAGTATGAAAACTGTAACATCATCACACAATATCGTATGGTAAGACATGCACCTGGGGCAAGGTTGATTGGCAACACTAAATTAGCCCTAGTGTGTGAATGTGAGTGTGAATGTTGTCTATCGATATATCTATATTCAATCAATTGCAACTGGACTGTTTTGTTTGTCTTGGAAAACGTTTCACCTCTCATCCAAGTCAGGTTCATCAGATCATGCTCATAGACTTAGATTGGTCACATCTCGTCTAGTGGCTGGTGCCAAAACCCCAAATATTTATACTCCAAGACCAGGAAGGTGTGCCTGGGCAAGGATGGTTCCGCCCTATTGTAGTAAGAAAAAAAACTGTTGAGCTGCAAAGGAGATACCCTACTGTCAATGCCAACGACAGTCGTTTAAGTGTAATTTCACCTTGTTAGCATTAAAGTATTGTGTGGCAGAACAATCGCTGTGGATCGACCACAATTAGACCAAAGTAGTCCAAATCACCCACGTTAACATTCCATACAGTTGTAAACAAATGGCAAAAAGGAGCATCTGTGACCAGAATGTTTCCTACTCCTGTTATTTGTTGGAGGCTGTATGCTTTCATTATTTAGTGACGTTTACAAGACCAAGTAAAAGAGCCAAATTTATGATTTTACTAATGATTTTGGCAAGGCAAGGCAACTTTATTTATATAGCACGTTTACAACAATTTCAAAATTGGACCAAAGTGCTTTACAGGTTAAAAAGCATAGAGCAAAAAACAAAGAACATAAACAATGCATAAGCTAAACAAGATAGTGCAAAAGAAATACAGTGAAAGGGTTCGGATAAAAAGTACAAATGAAAGATAAAAATAATAAAAGTGCAACAAATTGAAAAAAAAAACTAAAGCGGGGGGTGGGGGTGGATTTAGTGGGTGGGCTCAGCTCTGGTTAAATTTTATCCACCTCCACCTCCAAATAGTATTTTACAAAATTCTGAAATGTGTAATATCATGCCTGTTATCTGTTAATTTACCTTTAATTTGATGCTCACTTCCCTAACATTAGTATTTAAAAAGCTACAGTAAATTTTGTGGTGAGAATGCTGTCGCTCCATATTGTTTTGGAATTGTGGCTTGAGACGTAAGCTGTGGTCGAGACTGCAAAACTTTGTATTTTTTTAAATTATTTATCCGAATTCAATGACATTTTCAACACTTTTTAAAATCTTGACTTAAAACAGAAAATTATACCCTGAGACTAGTATATGTGTACATTTTGAAGTGTACTGGTTGAAGTATTTTATTTAAAACACAGCCATATCTTCCGAGGTGTAACAAACCCGTCCTGGGGACCATTTGCCGCCCCCCTTTTTTTGGGCCTGCGGAATTTTTACCCCCCCAAAAAAAAAATTATTAATACACATATAATTTTTTAAATAAAGTGACTAATTCAATTACTTAAAACTGTATTATAATTGTATTTAGCAGTTTTTGATATGTGAGGGCCTTAAATAGGATTTTGCCTGGGAGCCAATGGTTAATTTAATCTGAGATGGGAAGCGTCTTTGCTTTTGGATAGAAAAAGTTACAAGAATCGAAAAATATTTGTCAATGTAACAATTGAGAACGTTATAATTATACATAACGTATACCATGTTTTTGGCCCATCAAGTAGCTATTTCTTCTTATTTGATAGTCTTTTCCACTTGCGTCCCAAATATTTTTCAACTCTGTTATGTTAAGTATGTTATCTCCATCCATCCATCCATTTTCTACCGCTTGTCCCTTTCGGGGTCACGGCTGGAGTCTATCTCAGCTGCATTTGGGCGGAAGGCGGGCTACACCCTGGACAAGTCGCCACCTCATCGCAGAGCCAACACAGATAGACAGACAACATTCACACTCACTTCCCTAACATTAGTATTTAAAAAGCTACAGTAAATTTTGAGGTGAGACATGCTGTCGCTCCATACTGTTTTAGAATTGTGGCTTGAAACATAAGCTGTGGTCGAGAATGCAAAACTTTGCATCTTTTTTTAGTATTTATCCGAATTCAATGACATTTTCAACACTTTCAGCATAAGGAAAGTCATCTTTTTTTATCTTAATTGACTTAAAAACACAAAATTATGCCCTGAGACTAGTATATGTGTACATTTTGAAGTGTACCGGTTGAAGTATTTTATTTAAAACAGCCATATATTCCGAGGTGTCACAAACCCGTCCTGGGGACCATTTGCCGCCCCTGTTTTTTTGTGCCTGTGGGATATTAAAAAAAAAAAAAAAAAAAAAAAAGAATAAATACACATATAATTTTTAAAATAAAGTGACTAATTCAATGACTTAAAACTGTATTATAATTGTCTTTAGCAGTTCTGGATATGTGAGGGTCTTAAATAGGATTTTGCCTGGGAGCCAATGGCTAATTTAATCTGAGATGGGAAGTGTCTTTGCTTTTCAATTAAAAAAGTTACAAGAATCGAAAAATATTTGTCAATGTAACAATTGAGAAAATTACAATTACACATAACGTAATGAAACATTTTGGGCCTATCTAGTAGCTATTTGTTCTTATTTGATTGTTTATTCCACTTGCGTCCCAAATATTTTTCAACTCTATTATCTTAAGTATGTTATCTAATTTTCTGGAAATATGACCTTTTAATGAGTCTTGCAAAAAAAAAAAAACCTTAAAAAACGGAGCTGTTTTATTGACAACGGAACCGGAAATTATACAGCCGGGAATATCATGTCATCACGTAGCGACGTATGACGTAATTTCTTCCAACACTGTCGCCGCTTCCTGGCCGGCGCAGGCAGGCGATCGCCTCAGGGCCCCAGCAGGTTGGACCGTTATTTGCTTCTTGTCTACTGGGTCCTGCGCCACAACTACTGCTAAGTGTTTGTGGCCATTATGTGCGAGTGAAGCGGGAGGACTGGAGAGGACAAACCTCCACAACACCTTGTTCGGTATGTACTATCTAGTCTTTGTTTTAAGAGAACATGTTGGAATGTGAGCTCGTTCTACAAAACAAACGAGATCAACGTCAACATTTTGAATGATATTGCAATTACTGTACATTTGTATTCAATTAGTTTAAGCTGTAGTTGATTAGCAACTAATTTGTGTTCTTGTGGATCGGGTTCTGTTCATCCAGCAAACAGCCTCCCGTTGTCTACAGTTAACAGTGGAACCCGTTTATGTCGACGCACTTCTTTATTTTTGTTTATTTGTATTTTTCATATTATTATCTACTTGTGACTATTACCAGATATATAAGATACATTATTTTTAAACTTACAGCAGGTACTCTACCACTTGGAGATATTTTATTTTTTGTGTGGTTCACTTTTTTGATTTGATTTGATATGATATTTAAAAACTAAGCAGGGGACATTTATTTGGGGTCCATTTCATTTCAGAGTTGCACATTTTGGGGAAAAAAATTGCCCTGATAAACACGTTTACAAATGTCCCCTGCAGAACAGACAGACACTGGCTCAAAGGTTTCTCCTTGATCAGGGGTGGGCAATTAATTTTTACCGGGGGCCGCAAGAGCAACCCGAGCACTGCTGGAGGGCCACATCGACAATATTTCAATTAAATCTTGCTCAATATTATTTTTGATATATACCGTAAGATAAATAATAATAATAATAATAATAAATAATAATAGTAATACTTCAACATAGTGTGTGTAACAGCATTCCATGACTAATATAAATAAATTAACATTAATAATAAATGACAGTAAAATAAGCACACGTATGACTGAGGAGTCATAGTGTAACTTTGTGTGGTGTTTGAGTTGTCCGACTTTTTGTGTGGCCATAAACGCACCAGTGGTTTAGTGCTATGCGTGTTGGTGACAGATGACAAGTTGGTTTTGGCCTGGTTTGTACGGCAGAAAATGACTAGTTTTTCGAGATAGAAGTGTTTTACTTATGTTTTTGGTGTGGTTATGGCCGAATATAAACAGTTTTGCTCAATAAAGTGATCAATATAATTCCTGGCCTCGAAGCATCTCGATAGACGTTACAATAATTGAACGGTGTTCAATTGAACGGTGTTGACGAACACCGTTAGGGCCGCTTGTTGTCACTGTCACTCAAAGTTGCATTGCAAAATTACATAGAATAAATATGTTTATTTTGTTTAGAATTCAGATGGGATTTGATTTGGTGCGCGACATATATTTGCTGCGCGCAGCAGACGCTTGAGCAGTGCGCAATTGCGCAGGCACGCACCTTAGAGGGAACGTTGCATGGCAGTCCATGTCTTGTTGGAAACACGCCATTCTTCATCAACTTTTCTCTTTTTAGCGTCTCGGGTGTAAACCGTGCATCACTTGTCGCTGCATGTGCACCTTCACTCGCAGGTTACACACGGACACACGCCCATAAATAATACTTTTCAAAATAAAAGCAGCACAGTTGTATTGCGCGCACGACATAGATGTTTTTTCAACTTTATTTTGTAATTAATGATTGCAGCTGTTCACATTCACTCACAATCACACACACGCATACGTCCACACGGAAGTAATACAAATAACGATTTTCAAAACAAAAGCAGCACCGTTGTATTGCACACTCGACATAGATACTTTTTAAAATGTATTTTGTAATTTATAATTGGCCTCACGCGGGCCGGACAGGGACGCACAAAGGGCCGGATGCGGCCCGCGGGCCGCAGAATGCCCAGGTCTGTCCTAGATTGTCAAGATACCTGTGGCGGTGGGGGCGTGGTTAACAGACGTCATCATATCATTTGCTATATTGCACATATATTCTTTTGAAAATTAAAACATATATATACATTTAAACAAATCTATGTTATTATTTATTAGTATTAACATATATTTTCCCACATATAATTTTTCAATTGAAGTGAATTATATTTATATAGCGCTTTTCTCTAGTGACTCAAAGCACTTTACATAGTGAAACCCAATATCTAAGTTACATTTAAACCAGTGTGGGTGGGCACTAGGAGCAGGAGGGTAAAGTGTCTTGGCCAAGGACACAACGGCAGTGACTAAAATATTGCTGCCGATTATTGTACAATGTACTTTGTTGACAACTTTTCAAGAGTCCAGAGACTTCTCCAATCCTTTTAGTCAATGTATCTTTATTGAAAATACCTAGCAACAAATCCAGCATATTTTTCTGGTGTTATTGTAGACTTTACTCGTGTTTAAAGACTCTTCTGTCGCTCCATGCGAGCTGCATTGAGCATTACGTCACACTTGCTTCACGTTGCTGCGAGCTTTCCTCTCCTAAAAGGCCACCACTGTCCTCTTACATTTTGTAGATCGCTGTCCGCGGGTATTTCCTGGATATATTAAAATACGTCCACATCGCATGCTGCCTCCGATCCCAAAAAATACTGTGCGTATTGTTTACATCATCACAAAATCCTGTTTGGGCAGTGCTGTTTCGCTGATCAAATTCTTTTTTCGGCGGCCAAATTTACGGTGCATCATTAGTTTTTGGTACCCAAATGATATGTATATATATATATGTATGTATATATATATATATATATATATATATATATATATATATATATATATATATATATATATATATATATATATATATATATATATATATATATATATATATATATATATATATATATATATATATATATATATAATGCATATGTATGTATATATATATATATATATAATGCATATGTATGTATATATATAATGCATATGTATGTATATATATATAATGTATATGTATATATATATATATATATATATATATATATATATATATATATATATATATATATATATATATATATATATATATATATATATATATATATATATATATATATATATATATATATATATATATGTGTGGCTATTTATACTGTAACTACCTGTGGTGTTAATGTGTATGTTTGTGCCTTATGATGTTCATTGTTCCCATGGTCTGTGAACACACTGTGTTGGCAGAGAATGAGGAAGTGTTGTAGTGTATCTGGGGAAGCACAGAGACAGACGGTAGGGAATACGTGTTGGAACTGGGCCGGTTGTTAGCATAAGATTGGCAATAAAAGTTAAAAAGAGTATCAAGCGTTGTGTGTCTTCTTTTGGATGCTACAATACACAATATAACTTAATTATGTTTTCACGTAAAAATAACTAATTTTTAAGGTGTGGCGGCATATATTTTGCCCTGGCCGTGCGCCACGATTGAATACATTAAGAAAAACCCTGGGCTCTTCAGGGATATACAAAGACCATTTATAAAACAAACTTTATAAACACATTATTGTCATTTTATTACTTATGGTGTGTGTACAGTACACACATTTGTTTTTTTCACCGTTTTATGACAGAGTTGAAGCATGTTGAAGTAGTGGAAGTAGCATCGCAGTGATAATACAGTACAGTATATAACAAATATTTCTCACCAGATGGTCATAGCTCAATTTAGGACCCACCTTTTCCTTCAATAATTAAGATCTTAACTGAAACAAAACTGATACAATGGCACAACTGTCATAAGATTATTAGAATGGATAGCTCAGTGGTTATGACGCTTCCTGGTGAAGCAATGGACGAGGGTTTGAGTCTTGATTTGGGCATGTTATGTTTCTTTTTACTAATTTAACGGCGATTTGTGACGACAATGAAAACCCCTTATTTTAAAAATGTTCTTGGAAAATGTTATAATATGTTTAAATATTAATGTTGACAGGTATGCCCTCTGCAGTCATTAAACATGACAAACATCAGTAAACATATGGACGAGGCTTTGACTTGTTTTTCTATTTTGTTTAGGAAATGTCGGACCAGTAGTGTCATAATGTTTTCACTGACACTAATGTGGTGGTTAAATTTGCACCAAACAACGTCCAAGCATTTCACAAAAATTGTTATCACCCATCTGTCTGATGCTGCCTGTCAGAAGAGTTGACTGTAGGACTCAGCGCTACATCAGAAAGAGGAGTTGGGGCAGGGGTTTTACAAAAACTTTGTACCGTTCATCTTCTGCTATCACTCATTGCATCATCGCAACATCAATCTGTGCTGTGTCTGCATCAGTCAGAGCAAGACGGACGGAGCCTGAGGCCGTGGTGATGGTGTTGGACTCAGTGGAAGTCTTCATGGATCATGTTGAGGGGGACCACACTGGGGGCAGCAGCTTGGAGCCAGACAAAGCTGCCAAAACCAGCAGCACCATCAAAACCAAGCGGACACATCAGGCTGGAAGTAGCAATGTTTCCAAACCGAAAAAAGTGTCCCAGAACGGGTTTGTGGTTCAGACAGACGCTGCCAGAGTAGTAGAGAGGAAGCCAAAAATGGGTGCCACGGCCAAACAACCTCTTTGTCGTCTCCTGAGCCTGGACATAACGCCTCAGCGTTTGCGAGGATCTCAGGAGCAGAAGGTAGCCAGGCGCCTCGTGCAACCACCTTGGCGCAGTTCCACCGCCCCACCGCCCCCTAATCGCAGCCTGACTACCCCCAGTCTGGGCACCCGTGCCTGGATGCGTCGCAGCGAGAGCTCATGCTCAGTCAACCACTCTCTGGGGCTAGATGCCAAACAGGGTCTAATGCGACCCGCCACCTCCTTGCCCCACATTGCTAAAAGGACAAGAGACCACTCACTGCCTTCCCCAAGCAGGCCATGCCTGCTTCTTGCCCTCAGACCTTTCAACCTGGAGCAGGAGAAGCACACGTTCTTCCAGTCTGACTTCAAGTACGAGCCTCAGTTCGAGTATGCCCATCCTGAGCCGAGGTCCGTTTTGGACAAGTACAGCGAGGGCTCCAGACTCTTCCTCGAACAGGTATGACACAATCGAAGGAAAATATCCAATCCTCAAAAGACATTGGTTCATGTTTGTGTGTGACTGCAGGCTGTTGGAATCATGGAGTGTGTCCTGAATAAGTTTGGCTCCTATGAGACTTTTGTGGAAGTCACAGGTGGGGGTGTGCTTCCCAAAAGTCAAGTGTGGGCCGCAGTGCGTAAATATCTGCAGAAGGAAGGCTGTGTGGGTGAGGTGAGTGAAAAGATCGCCTGTGTTCCTAAGCTCAGTGCCTTAAAACACTTTTACATCCGTAAGTCCTAGCGAAGCATCGGGTTTTACATAAACTTTAGAATGTGTGTGCTATTTTGTTTGACTGAACACTTGACATTTGTATTATGAAAATTGCCACCAAGAAAACATGCTATAAAATCTAAGGTTGTCAATTCTGTTGCAAACAAAAGTCTTTGTGATTAATAAACGGCAATAATAGCAATAAAATCATATAATACAATTAAATAAATGCACTATTGATAACACAATTTATTGTACTGTAAATGTATTTGTTAATTTATTCCCACCTTTTAGTGACCAAAAGGAAAAGGATATTGCAAAAAAACTTGATTGGATAACATTTATAAATAAATAAATGATAAATGGGTTATACTTGTATAGCGCTTTTCTACCTTCAAGGTACTCAAAGCGCTTTGACAGTATTTCCACATTCACCCATTCACACACACATTCACACACTGATAGCGGGAGCTGCCATGCAAGGCGCTAACCAGCACCCATCAGGAGCAAGGGTGAAGTGTCTTCCCCAAGGACGCAACGGACGTGACTAGGATGTTAGAAGGTGGAGATTGAACCCCAGTAACCAGCAACCCTCCGATCGCTGGCACAGCCACTCTACCAACTTCGCCACTCCAAGCAATGTTTTTCACTTCAAATATCTTTATAGTTGACTGACTCAATGACAAGACATACAGTATATGTGAAATCAAGCCAGAAAAATACAAATGTTCTTCTATCAGCCAACTACATTTCCAATCAGGTAGGTTCAACTTTATAAACAAAGTGCAAGTGCAACTGGAATATGATTTCGAGTTGCATTTTTAGCTGACGATATCTCCAAGGCATCTATGTAACTCAAACTGCAGTTGGTTTTAATAAACTCTTTAAATTACTTTTTGTAAGATCAGTCTTGAAAATGATTTGTTTTTGCAGCGCCATTCGTACATTAGGTCATACGATGCTATTTGTAGTATTCTTTTCAATCTTCGCCATCTGGTCCACTGTCGGCTAGGACAATTAGCTGTGTGCTCGCTGCAACATGATTTGTGATTATTTGATACTGTACTTAGTTTAAAAGCTTCGGTAATCAACAAAGTATTTGTTGCACACAACGTGCTCTTCTCCATTTTTATTTAAAAAAAACAACATTATCCCTCGCCTAACTGGTGGGCTTGCATTACTCAATCCTTGTGCACATGTGTTATTGTTGTGTGAGGAATTAGGAAACAGAGGAAGATTCAGTCACCCTGTTTTGCAGAAATATATACAGTATGTATATTTTTTTAATTGTTTTTGTAATGCGTTATTTGTTTCTCTAATTAATAAAATGACAAAAACAACTCAGTATCATAAATACAAATCTCTAATGAACAGCTGCAGTTTTTGACCCTTTACTGATTTTATCAGTTTATTCCCATTTTAACAGTCCATATTTTTCCCAGTAGGGAAAAATATGTTGACAAAGTGTATTTAAAAATCCTGAAAAAAATAAATAATGGTTATACAATAACTGTATTCTATTTAGGGAAATAAGTACTTGATCTCTTACCAACTAGAAAGTATTTTTGAGTAGAAATGGGTTGTTTTCACATTTGTACCAATAATTCCCAGTATTTGGGCCCAGATCTCAACAGTACCACATTTTTATTCAACATTTAACACTGAGCTGATAACAATGAACTGAGCTGTCCAGTTTTTATATCTGGGTTTCTTAGACTTCTGAGGCTCATTTCCAAGTATTCATTCATTTCAGTATCTCCTAGGTGTCTATTGCCATTAAGTTGAATGGGGCAGTCTTATTTTTGAGCCCTACCAAGTGTTTGTACCGTAAGTATTGTACTTATTACACACTAGCTGTTTGATTGTAACGTGCAGCTTAGTTGTAGTTTCTATTGCCAAATTTTTAGGTGTTGGAATCGCCATTAACATCCAAATAAAAAAATTAAAAGTTACATATAGTAAAAAAAAAAATGGCATATCCAATTAGCATAAAGCTGGCACATTTTGAAAAGTAGAGCATTACTTTGGAGCGCTTTATCAGGCATGCTTGCTTCGTTAGAATGAGAAATTGCAACATAACCTAGAGGCAGTCCTCTTTAAATACACGTTTGCCCTCCATGTGATTGACATGCCAGCCTGCAACCAAATGTGACACCACGTGCTAAAATATGCTGCATCTTGAGTTTATGGGAATCTGTACTCAATAGTACTGACATAATTTGGTTGGTAGGCCTACCTATAAAAGTACCCAATGTTTGGACCCATCCCTAATTCCAAGCTCCACAGGCTAGTTGTGTCCACAAAGTACCTAAATAAACCCTGTCCCTTTACGAAGGTAGTCCTAATCTCAATTTATGTGGATAAAAGACCCGTCACAGCAATGGTCGCTTCTATTCAAATATCTCCATCACCACAGGCAAAACCAAAAGGCAGTCAAAGGACCTCGGGGACAAGATTGTAAACCTACACAAGACTGGAATGGACTACAAGACTATAAGAAAGAATCTTGTTAAGAAAGAGACCACTATAACAAATGATCTAAAGTTTCCAGAGAAATTAAGGCATTTTTGGTTGTCCTGGTGAGGACGGTGGTGATGTGTGTGTGTGTATGTTTGTCTGTAGGTAGTGGTACGTCTGTCCGACGAGCTGCTCTCTCAGGCAGTGATGGTGGTGGAGAGTTGTCGCCCCACTCTGACCATCAACTTGGCCGGAGCCCGTCAGCACTGGCTGGAAGGGATGCTGAGACACGAAATAGGTGAGCTGACACATGACACGGTAATGGATGTCAAGGTTTCATCATGATTTTTTTAGTTTCCATTGATGGCAAAAGCAGAATTTGTTGTTTATTATTACCACAAACAAGACTATCTTGCTTTTAACCTTTCAAAACTTGTTTTAATGCTAAACAATAATTATGTTGCTGCTCTCGTTTCATGCTGCTGTGCTCTAGAGTCGAACATCAACTTATGCGGGCATTTTAAGAATAAGAAGTACACAATGGACCAGGGCTTGATGAGTTGGTCAGCATCACTGTACTCAAACTACAAAAGTGCATGCAGTAATTAAGCCAGTTTTTGAAACAGTATTTCGTATACATACATTACATTCGCCACAAATACATTTGGCGCGACAGGTTTAAACACTGCTCACTCATTAAAGGCCTACTGAAACCCACTACTACCGACTCATAAAGGCCTACTGAAACCCACTACTACCGACCACGCAGTCTGATAGTTTATATATCAATGATGAAATCTTAACATTGCAACACATGCCAATAAGGCCGGGTTAACTTATAAAGTGCAATTTTAAATTTCCCGCTAAACTTCTGGTTGAAAACGTCTATGTATGATGACGTATGCGTGTGACGTCAATCGTTGAAACAGAAGTATTCGGACACCATTGAATCCAATACAAAAAGCTCTGTTTTCATCTCAAAATTCTACCGTATTCTGGACATCTGTGTTGGTGAATCTTTTGCAACTTGTTTAATGAACAATGAAGACTGCAAAGAAGAAAGTTGTAGGTGGGATCGGTGTATTAGCGGCTGGCTACAGCAACACAAACAGGAGGACTTTGAGGTGGATAGCAGACGCGCTATCCGACGCTAGCCGCCGACCGCATCGGTGATCGGGTGAAGTCTTTTGTTGCACCGTCGATCGCTGAAACGCAGGTGAGCACGGGTGTTGATGAGCAGATGAGGGCTGTTTTTAGCATAGCTCTGTGAGGTCCCGTTGCTAAGTTAGCTTCAATGGCGTCATTAGCAACAGCATTGTTAAGCTTCGCCAGGCTGGAAAGCATTAACCGTGTAGTTACAGGTCCATGGTTTAATAGTATTGTTGATTTTCTGTCTATCCTTCCAGTCAGGGGCTTATTTCTTTTGTTTCTATATGCAGTTAAGCCCGATGCTATCATGTTAGCTCCGTAGCTAAAGTGTTTCACAATGTATTGTCGTGGAGATAAAAGTCACTGTAAATGTCCATTTTGCGTTCTCGACTCATTTTTAAGAGGATATAGTATCAGAGGTGGTTTAAAATACAAATCCGTGATCCACAATAGAAAAAGGAGAGAGTGTGGAATCCAATGAGCCAGCCTGTACCTAAGTTACGGTCAGAGCGAAAAAAGATGCGTCCTGCACTGCACTCTAGTCCTTCACTCTCACGTTCCTCATCCGTGAATCTTTCCTCCTGGCTCAAATTAATGGGGTAATCGTCGCTTTCTCGGTCCGAATCGCTCTCGCTGCTGGTGTAAACAATGGGGAAATGTGAGGAGCCTTTCAACCTGTGACGTCACGCTACTTCCAGTACAGGCAAGGCTTTTTTTTTATCAGCGACCAAAAGTTGTGAACTTTATCGTCGATGTTCTCTACTAAATCCTTTCAGCAAAAATATGGCAATATCGCAAAATGATCAAGTATGACACATAGAATGGATCTGCTATCCCCGTTTAAATAAAAACATTTCATTTCAGTAGGCCTTTAAACATTGTCCAATCTGTGTATGTAGCTTGTTGAAACAACTCCGTACAGTTATACAGACTCTTAAAGGGGAACTGCACTTTTTTGGGAATTTTCCCTTTTGTTCACAATCATTACGAGAGACATGACGAGGGATGTTATTTTTTTTGCATTCTAAGTATTAAATAAATGCGATCAAAAGTCTGCTTACACTGGAGCCTATGGGTGCCGCGCTATTCCGCCTATAAAGCCCTTAAAAAAACATCCAAACCTCCATTAGGGTTTTATATACATGATGTAAGTATATATGTAATGTATTAACGGGGACACTTATATTTAATATTTACGTATTTTCATCATTTTAAGCATATGCGGCGCAATCATTTAAAAAATGCAATACGACGTTTGCTTTTTTCTTTCTTTATCACTGATTTCTGCTCACTGCAGACTTCATGAGAGCCAACACACATAATAAAACATCACTTACTGTGCAATGTCTGCTGTCATTAGGATGCTGGCTGCTGGGATGTTCATATATTCCCATTTCGATTAAAAATATCTTATGTGTCTTGCCATTTCCGGGTCTTAATATGGCTGTCAAAGTGTACCAACTTGTCGGAATACGCCCTCAGACTTCTGTTGTCCGGTGAGAGGCATGATTTATGATCTACATTAAACTTCCAGGAAGCAAGGAAACACCTTGCCAGTCGATCAAGTCAAAATTGTACACAGGCTTGCGATCACAGCGCCGCTATAAATAGTTATTCTGCGCTAGCGCTTTTTGAATGGTTATTTATTGGATTTTATGGGTGAAATAGTGGACCTCCCATTGGCTCCGCTGTTAGTGGACTTTTATTTACAAGTTAGAATTCATTAAAAAAAAATCCATCTTTCGGCATGTCTTTAATAATGATTGTGAATGATAGACAAAATTTTAAAAAAGTGCAGTTCCTCTTCAACATATCTTATTTAAACATGGTCAGCCAGAGAATAAGACGGCAACAGAAGGGATTCAAGTTGCCAACTAAGCAAATGTGTCACTGCATTTAACAAGTATTCAAACCGACCTATATTCTGTTTTCCAAAAATAAGAAAATAGCGACAATTTAAGCGAAAACAAGACAGGTGAAGCCTCTTATCAGTCATCCACTATTTGTCTCTATGAGTGGAGGCGGAGCTGCAAGTATAAACACATAGAACTTGAAGCTCATAACCAACGTTCCCTCTAAGGTGCGCGCCTGTGCAATTGCACACTGCTCACGCGTCCTCTGCCCACAGCAAATCTATGCCACGCACAAAATCCAATAAAAAAAAAAAGCAACGTTCAAAGTAACTGACGACAAGAGGCCACAACAGAGACAAGTTTTCGTCATCACTGTTCAATTATTGTAATGTCGAGACGCTTTAAGGAGGACATGAATTCCATCGATCACGTTATTGAGCAAAACTCTTTATAAACACATGACCAAAAACATTGCTTAACAATTTCTATCTGGCAAAACTGGTCATTTTCTGCCATACAAACCAGACCAAAACCAACTTTGCCATCTGCCATATCAACAGCAGCCGCTCGCTCTTTTTCACTTGTGCCAACACATGCACATATGGCACTGAGCCAGTGATGCGTTCACAGCCACACAAAAAGACGGACATGTCCAACACCGCACATTATGTGTGATTCCAGGTCGTTACACTATGATTTATGATTTATGATGTGTGCTCATTTTACTGTCATTTATTAAGAATCTTAATTTATAAATATTAATCATGAAATGCTGTTCTTATATTAACGAAAAACTAATAAAAAGATATATATTATAAACAGAAAGTTACAACATTATACACATGATGCTTACATCTCATTGTGCAACATGTGAATGTTTTAATGGGAACTAAATGCATGGAAATGACTGCTGTCATTTGATTATAATAATAAGAAATTTAACTTGTTATTTAGTCAGGTTTGGGACATGTGTGCTGCAGGTGTGGCCACAGTGTGCACGTCTGATGTTGCTCACATGTGCTCCACCGAATGCTCAAGGAGTTTTTGCGTTTACTCACACACATGAAAAATTAGAACATTGCTCATAACATAAGGTAGAAATGTAAGGATTTGTTCCTTACCCCAATTCTGACATTTCCTGAGAGTTAGATGGAAATGAAAAACTTTTTAAAAGAAATGGAGTATCATCCACACGCGTGTAAAAGTAGTAGTAGGTAACGTAGTAGTAGGACCAAAATCTAATCAGTTGTTCCTAATCTCGTTTCATGAGGAAAAAAATGTATCACTTGTGTAGTGGATTGTCCGAAGCTTAAGCAGGCAACAAAAGTAGTTTAGTACAACAAATTTATTTACCCATTATCAGAAGTGCAGGTTGAATTAAGTTGGCCGTGCAGACAGACCACATGTTACTCACACACAAGCCAAAATCACTCCCGAGTTCCGGTCTTCTGCCATTTTTTATATGTCTCTTGTGCGTCATTGTTTTTTATCGAGTGCGTCATGATTGTTTTGTTTTGGTTTTGTCTGTTCCAAAACAACCTTGTATCTCTTAGTCATATTTGGAAAATCTAAACATTCTGTAGACAGGTTGGCATAACTCCATATTCACCTTTGTCCCACAACTGGTCCATTCAATGGCACAAAATAGAAGAGAATTGAAAATGAGCGGACATTCTTAAAAGACAAGAAATATAGGTCAAAAGGTCAGAAATTCTACAACATACCCTCCTTCCAGGGTCTTAAGACCCTGGACCAAAACAATTTCTGATGTAGACCACTAAGTTAAATCTCTACCACAGATAGGAGGCAAAAACCTCAATGTTTTTATACGAGGCAAAAATTCCGTCTATGACCCTCCTTCAGAGCGATTGCTGTTACCAGCCTGCAGTAAAACCATCTCACAGAACACAATTAGTGGCCTACCCTTTGATCTAGTAAAGGAATAACAAATACTTTGATCATGAACATCATTGAACATAAATTGATGAATGTATATAGACTTATGACTGTAAGACATTTGCAAAAATATTTTTCCCGGCATTTGCAATGAATGTAGTTACCAATATTGTTAATTATCAATTGATTTTGAACACACAACTGAATTTCGTATGAGTCCATGTTCGATTAGAGCTCGTATAGATGGCTCGGTGGTGCCTCAGGCTGGTGGCCTGCCGACACCTCGTTGGGCTTTTGGCTGCCTTGGTGAAGAAAGAGATCCACTCAAACAGTCTGTCTCTGTCTCTTCTTGGGGTGTGGTTCAGTCCATTGGGCAGACTGTGCAATGGCATGTGCGCGCTGGCCGCTTTGGGGAAAACTCAGGTAGAGTTGGAGCTGTGGGGGCTCTGGGGAAGGCTGGGGCAGAGTATGGGGCGTGGGGCTTTGGTCCAAGCCCTCGGCTTGCTTCTAGGCCTCCTCACCGCTTCGGCACTCCCGACACTTCTTTCCACAGCTGCTGGAGTCCCGGTGGACACATTGGCTGGCAACCTTAGTTGTTCTCGTCATCGCTGGCAAGGTGTTGTCTCTCCTCTCGGTTCCTTCCAGTCAGGTATCGGGTGTTGATCCTGGATTTGCTTTGACCGTGCCCCTCTTAGGGAGTGCAAGGGAATCTGGAGTGGCTGCTTTCATCCTCAAATCTGCACAGAGGAACTGGCACACAAATTCTACATTTTGCAAACTTACCATTTTGGTCTCATGGTCTTTCCACCTTCCTAGGAAGCTGCTGGTCCTGAGAAGTGCTGATCTTGTGACTGAAGAAGATTAACCTGTTTTCTTAAAATAGGTGCCGTTGTTTGACCTAATCTTTTTGGGGAAACCATGTCGGGATATTAGATCATTCACAAAACATTTAATTACTGAATTGGCAGCCTCCTTTGAGGTTGGGGTTGCTTTCGCCAACCACTGCAATTGTCAATCTAAATCATTACGTTCCTTTATCCTTGTACCGGATTGATCATATTGATTAAATAAAACCTCAACACGCTCAAACTTGACCCAATCCAAACTCACCTGCCCCCTCTGTCCCTCTCACAGGAACAGTGTTAGTCGTAGTAATAGTAATAGTAGTAGTAGTATTAGTAGTTTCAGAAACATCCAAGAAAAAGAAAAGACAGCTGATAGTCAAGTGCAGCAAGAACAGAGGCGGAGGACAGGTCATGTTTGAGGTCACTGTTCGCTTTTGCAATAGTACTTTGATATTTTACAACACCTAGTGAAATATTGTGGCCTCAATAATTCACTAAATAGTTGTATTTAATTTAGTCTATCTATGATGGAACAATGCACAGAAACATTAAGTTCAGAAACAGATATGTTCTGTACCAGATTATATCTAAATAGCTACTTTCCATCTGTAGTCCCTGGCTACCTAAATTAAAGGGATCCAAAAATCAAGCACTAAAATTATGACACTAATAATCATAATAAATATATACATTCATATTAATCAATAATTAATCAAAAAATAATCATACTGTAGCATGTAATCAATTTTAAGAAAAGTCACCAAATGCCCCTTCATGGACACATACTTAATATACAATACAACCACACCTTATTTACATCATCAGACAAAGACAATACATGCTCTTGTTCACATCTGTCATCATTCATAACAACAACCAAGCTTTTAACAGCCATACCTCACAATTTACAACAAAAATGCTCTCATAGATAAATATAATACTCATTAAATTGATGTGTCAACATGATGCCCATCTTAGTGACCGTCTGAGCAGCCTTGATTGCTCCAAAGCCACTTTTTAACTTCAAATGTTCTATTCCTTTTGTTATAACGGGGAGAAGGCTAATTGGTCTGTACATGTTCTGGTCTTCTTTATTTCCTGCTTTATGGATTTGATCATTGTAGCAGTTTCTCGACGTGGTAGGGAAAGTGTTTTCCGTTATTGATTTATTTATCAATTGTTGTTATATGAGCAATAATACAATCCTTATATGTTTTTAGGAAGATAGTGTCCAACCCATATATATATATATATATATATATCTAGATCGTGAGTCTGATAATGCAGTGAAGATTTTGTTTAACTTTGTTTCATTTGTTAATTCTAAAATTAGTCCATCCTAAATAAATGACAATTATTTGCACAGATTTTGAAGGACTTTTTATTCAGGGTTTGTACAGACTGGATGAAATGTTCATTAAAATTATTACTTATGTCCAGACTGTCTGCGATAGTAGCGCCATTGATATTTAATGTTATAGTGTTGTTTCTTGTTTGCTCTCTTCCCGTAAGTTTGTATCTGGTTTTCCATAACTTTCTAATGTTCCCTTTTGCAGCTTTGATTAATTCTAAGTGAAAGTCAGCCTTAGACTTCCGCATAAACATTGTAACTTTGTTCCTCAAAACTTTTAAAATCATACGATCTGTATTTAGACCTGTTTTAATTGCTCTTTTGAGACCTGAGTCCCGATGTCTTTATTAGAATCCAAATTGTTTTATTAATCCAAGGTATTTTTATTTTAGCACTCTTTCTGGTTTTATATTAGTGTATTTACAGATGATCTCTTTGATTTTTGTCATCCAATTGTAGTTCTAGTAGGGCTGCTTATCCTTTGTATCATTGTAGAAGCCGTTTATAATATCCTTAAGTTTCTTTCTACGCGTCTTATTTAACCAGTCCCGATTAACGTCCCCCATGACGTTACTTCTTTCATACTATGCTGTTTGAGGATGTCTGAAAATGAATCAAGAAAAATGTCTTTATCTGTGGTCGGTCGGTATACTACAATTACCTTGAAATACATTTCTGAGGAAAATGTGATTTTAATTTCAACATACTCAAATTGATCTACTTTTAATGTTTTCCCTTTCATAAATCATAATTCCTCCCCCCTTTGTCACTCGATCTGTATTTTCTGTAATCTTGTCCCCCGGGACATTAATTAGAACAAAAGTTGTTGTGGGTTTTAACCATGTCTCTGATAGACACGGTAATCCGGATTAGAGTCTGACAGTAACTGCTGTATTTGTTCAGTATGTTTCCTGTGGTAGAAAGTTTAATAATGCGGACACGTTTGTTACTGAATGCTTTCTACAGACTTCTGTCTCTCTGCGACTTTGTGTATGTAATAAGCAACTACAATTATTTGATATGCTTAAATTTTGTTTTAGCTCAGCTGTTGTGTAGCTGCTAGCTCTTTGTAGCCTACAGCAGGAATGTCCAAATTGCAACCAATAGCTTTGTTTTTAACAGACAACCGAAATCATTGAAAATGTGGTATTTGCGTATCGGTTCAATCAGCGGTAGCTACGCCCTGTTTTATCATTTGACCTACATTTTTGGTTTCGTAGGCAGGACAGAGAGCAAAGGAACAATGTGGGTCATTAGTTGTCCATCTTATACCATTGTAATTGTTGTAAGGATAGTTCACATGAGCGGCCATACCTTATACCATATATAAGAGTCAAAAGGCTCCTATTATGAGTCGTCTAATTGGTGATCATACACTTTGGCGGTTTGGGTGGCAGGACACACGGACGCACCTCAGTCAGCCAGTGCTAGGACAGTTGGAGCAGTCCCCGTCTTCCACTCGTTCCTGGGAGGCGTCCCCAGTAGTTGTCAGCTGATGTCGTGCTGTCAGGCAACATCAGGAAGTTCCTTCTGTGCTGTATTGAATTGTCAGGGCACAGTTCGTAAGCAGGTCATTACAAGGTGTGTGCAGGTTGACCACAAAGGAATGCTTCAAAGATTGTGTTGAACATTGTCCGTTGACACTTATGTCCAGCAGGGGTCTGTTTGTATCCTGCTGTTCGTCCTGCTGTCACGCCTGTATTTTTTGTGAGCATGTTCTGGCTACAACTTTGGAGCTTGTCTTGTTCAGATTGGCAGTCCCCCTGCTGCATATCCTTTCCACCCTCGCTTGACATAGCACAACCGTGGCTACCACCCAAGTCCGTCTGTATGGTTTTACGTTTTGTTGAGGTTTTTTCCTCCAGAATTTGGAACTCAAAACATGTACACCCATCGTTTTCATATCCTCTCTGTTAGTTAAATTTTGCATATCACGTTTTAAAATTACAGTCTTAACTATCCCATTAATTGCTAATCAATAACCTTAATTCAAAGATTATACGTACTACTTCATGTCATATCATTTGTCTATCAGTAGGCGCGAGCAAGCTGTCATGCTTGCACTCTGACCTCCTGCTGTACGTGATATTCTTCAAAACAAAAGAATGTATTTATTCACGTTTCTCCTTATCTTTCAGCTAAATCTTTTAATCTTTTAACTTTTAACGTCCGCACTGTTTTTATTTTTATTGTCTGCATTTTAATTTTGCTTTTATTTTCTTTCATTTCACTTTGTTGTCTGTGAAGCACTTTGAGTCTGCCCTTTCCTGGAAAAACGCCACACAAACAAAGCTGCCCCGCCTTGCCTTGCCTGTCTCCGACTGGTTATCCAACCTAGTCACAACAAACACACAAGGCCATGCTCTAAGCGCCAGGCTTAATCACACTTCTCCTCTTTTTAACACTTTACATATCGGCTCTTATTCTATTTATTAATGTAGGCTGTTATTTGTAATTATTATTCAACACTATTCACAGCAAACGGTTGTAAAGTTATAGTTATTCGCATTATACTCTCAAAATCTATAGCTAACTGAAAGCTGTTGAGATTTGGTTTGCCTCCTTCATCTCAGTGGCCTAGTGGTTAGAGTGTCCGCACTGAGATCGGCGGGTCGCAAGTTCAAAACTCCGGCCGAGTCATACCAAAGACTATAAAAAATTTTGGGGCCAAATCACCAAAAATGATTCCCGCTGCTGCCCACTGCTCCCCCCACCTCCCAGGGGCGATCACGGGGATGGGCCAAATGCAGAGGACAAATTCCACCACACCCAGTGTGAGTGTGACAATCACTGGCACCCCAACTTTAACTCTAACTTTATTCTGTCATGCCATTATCCTCTTCTAGCTCAACATCCAGAAGTATGGTGTACTGCAATGTCTAAATAAAAATATAAATTACTCCAAACTAAAATGTCAGACTGCACTTTAAAGTTACCTGACTTAAACTTACTTTTATTAAATTGATTTCCAAACTAACCACCACCACAGCAAGACATCTTCCTCAATCCTATCCCAATACTCCCATAAATTAAAAGTGTTTCACAATAGTGGTTAAGTAGTTATTTTAAGTAATAGATCTCAATATGTAGAAATTAATAAGACTAAATCTTTACCAGAAAGAGTAACTTGACAGAGTATATGAACTAACTTCTTGAGAATAATAATTGATTATAAATATGTTTGAAGCCACATATTGAACTTATTAAAGAAAAATATCCAAATCCATTGCTATTCGGTATAAAGTAAAACACATGCTGAATAAGAAATGTCTGCACATGTTATATTATTCATTTATTTTTCCATATGTAATATTGTTTTGAAGTTTGGGGAAATGTTTATAGAAGAAATATAGACCCAATACTTAAACTTAAAAGGCTCATTTCAATATTACACAAAGCATTATTGTTATGATCATACCAATCTATTTTTTATAAGTCATAATGTGTTAAATGTTCAGATAATTTAATTTTAAAACAATGGCAATTATGTTTCCGAGTAAAGAACAACAGCCTTCCAGTTTGTATTCTTAGCTTGTTTACATTATGAGGAGAAAACTATCATTTACGGGGGATATTGATTTTTGAAATTGGTCAAGTAAAATAAAATAAAAACACAAATGTATTTCAGTTTTAGGAGTTAAATGATGTACCATCCTCAGTGATGAGCTGAACACATGTAGTTTTTTGTTATGGTTTTGGAGATCCTTGAAAAGTAAAGTTTTTTTAACGTTATAAAATATAGTAACAATTACTTTCATCTTTTAACGTTGATGTTCCAGGTAATTTAATGTCCAATAAATGTATATCATAGGCCAATATAAGCTTTGGCTTCCGCCTATTCTTTTTCCGGTCATTCTTTTTTCTTTTCTTTTCTGTGTGTAAATGTGTATGATTGTTAATATGTCTAATTTACTGTTAAACTGCTCACACAAATTGGTTGATGGTTGATTATATGACCAAAATAAACTTATTTCATTTATTCATTCATTATCTATCGCACTCATAGTTTTATTCCATTTTGCATGTAATTATTCCTATAAATTTCTTCCCATTTCACTCAAACAACTAAACAAACAAACAAATAAACAAACTTGCAGCTAACCACAATCAACAGCATACCATTTACGAATACCTTCATTTGTCACTTTCTCATCCTTTCTTCACTTTCGTTTTCCTTTACAAACAACATCCTGTATCCATCTCTTCCTTACACTTCACCCAATGTTTCTATTTTCTGTTCTCCTAGAAACCATTCACATAACGTAAGGTTATAAACATCCTTTTCCCATATTTACTCAAACCATCCTCTTCACCCTCAATCTGTTTTTTCACCTGCTCTCTCTTCCTCTCTCTCTCACTTTCTCTCCTTCTCTCACAATACAAACACAATAATCCACAATAATCAGTCTTATAAAATAATTTTAGCTTTAGATATGATTTAGGGCAGTGGTTTTCAACCTTTTTTCCCAGTAAAATAAAGAAATAAAATACAGCATAATGTCATCATTTTCTGATTTATTAAATTGTATAACAGTGCACCATATTGCTCATTTGTTGTGGTCTTACTTGACTTATTTGGACAAAAAAAATATAAGAATAACTAAAACGTTTTAAAAATTAAAGAAATGATTAAATTATAATAAAGATTTCTATACATATAATCAATCATCAACCTTCTTTGGATATTGATTTTGTTGAAGAATTATTCTTCTATAATTATATTTATAAAGGATTTTGGATTGTCGCTATTTTAAAATATTTAAAATCTCAGGTACCCCTTGGCATACCTTCAAGTACCCCCCTTTTTTGTCCGGGCGGAAACACCATATCCTCCTTTGAGAACTACTGGTTTAGCCTATACAAAATCCTTTGTCTCATACATCATTAGACTGTACAACTCCTCTTTGGGGGGGCTAGGATGACAGGGAATGCAAAACAATAACAGTGCAATACTTTTTTATATCATGGTCGTTAATGCCTAGTTTGTCTTATTTTACTGTTCTATTTTTATTCTCCTTGTAATATTTTTCTATTTTGTTTCCATTTATACCCTTATTAGTTACTGTTTACTTTTTACTTCTTCTTCCTGAGGGAACTCTCCTGAAGGAATCAATAACGTGTTATCTATCTATCTATTACTAACCCGAGCACAATTCATGACGTCATGCTCATCTTGCAGACAGTTATTTCCATTTAGTTTTATTCTCTACATGTAATTCTACATGCACCAATGTCACATAGAAATTTACTTTCTTTGTTATTTATTTACATTATTATTTCTGGTTTACTTGCTGTCTGTTTACTTAAGTTCTCATATTTTGGTCGGTCTTCCTTCTGATTAGAATTTGTTTAACGCTTCTCTACGTTTTGTTTTGACAATGGCGCTGAGTGTTGGCGAATCTTATCTGTACTTCTTCAGACTACATGTTTCACAGTTTGCACAGATACCTTTAGATGTTTTAGAATATAAATTTAACTTTTATTTTATTGTGTTTATTCCTAAAAAAAATTAAAATGTCAATGTATAATCAATTTATCTTTATCAAATTTAAATTCAATATTATTAATTTATTTGTTGTATAACTATTAATTCAAAGTTACAATGTGTCCTACTCTATGATGTGCGTGTGTTTGTCTCAACTTCCACACAGGAACTGGATGGATCAGATAAGCAGCAAGGCTGTTCAATACAGTATATTACACACATAATTAATGACTAATGAATTTAACAATGCTTCAATGTCCCAGTCCAAATGTATGTATTGATATTTAAATGTTTATTTATTCATATACAGTATATTTTATTTTTCCTATTATCAAAACCAACCTGTCAGCCTTCTCTTCAGATTTGAGTACAGCTGTCCACTATATATATTTATATATGTTTTATTTATTTATTTATTTTTGTATTCTTTAAACCTAGCTCAATGCTAAACTAATCCAATGCTATGCTAACTCAATGCTAACCTAGCTTAATGCTAACCTAGCTCAGTGCTATCCTAGCTCAATGCTATCCTAACATTGTCACACCTCTTCGGCCCACGCCTCACGCAGCTGTCACTCACACAGCCTCGTCACACGCACACATCCCTTTTCTTAAAATGTCTTCCAGCTGAGACTCCTTTTTTTTTTTTTTTTTTCTTTATATGCGTCACACAGTCACTCACACAGAGAATTTACCAGCACAGTTAAAAGTAAATGCAATAGACAACTATTTTTCTTATCCAGAAGCACAGCTGTATCATATCAGAACCTTAATAATAAGAACAACATTTATCATTCACTCTTAGATGGACAAATAGTCAAGTTTAAGGAGGGTATTCTGGACTTCCCTGCTTAGGCTGCTGCCCCCGCGATCCAACCTCCGAGAGCGGAATAAGATAATTAAATGGATAGATCATTTACTCATATGTTTTCTGTACATAAACTTTGTCTACTTTCTCACACACACACACATTTTAGACAATTTCCCAACTTTTACAGATAGCGGGGCTGTGAGAAAAAGCGTGAAGGGAGGTTGCGAGAGGGGGGGGAAGAAAAGGAAGGGGGGAATTAAACCAGATAAGAAACCAGGTGCTTTGGTTCCCTGGGCACCACACCTACTGTTTGTGGGATGGGTTCTCGGGGAGGCTGGGGCCGTACTCTGGCTCCTGCACACACTGGGAGTCAAATGTATTGTACATGCAAATTCACATATACTCACACACATACATACAGACATACATGTATTGTACATGCAAATTCACATATACTCACACACATACATACAGACATACATAGGTACCTACGCTCCCACATACATATACAAATAAATACAGTACATATTTACGCACTCAAAGTTCGTACATCCACACGCACATTCATTATACAAACATACTGTATACACATACTGTACATATACATTCACTGTAAAAACATACATATACACATACTGTACATATACACTCACTGTACAAACACACACATACACATACTACACATACATTCACTGTACAAACACACACATACATATACTGTACATATACATTCACTGTACAAACACACATATACACATACTGTACATATACATTCACTGTTCAAACACATATACACATACTGTACATATACATTCGCTGTACACACATATACACATACTGTACATATACATTCACTGTACAAGCACACATACACATACTGTACATATGCACACATACACTCATGCACATAATCACGTTTCATCAAACATATATTAACGTTGTTGCCCTAGGGTAAACTGGGTATAACACATGGCACACTGACAAAGCTTAACCTATTGTTACTATAACAATCTACAAGGTTAATGTAGGTTGCTTCTCTTTCTTCCCCTCCATTTTTCTGCATTCTTTCGTATCTCAAGTTATCATTACGTATATGTATTGTTGCATTTGAACAATTGTATTGTTGATAATAAAGGTAAAGTACTGGTATTGTTTATTATCAATAGCACTATTTCTATTGGTATTCATATTGCTCCATTTTTAGTGTAATAATGCTCATTGTCATTTCTGTATTTTTTTTAAAATTTTCGCTAACTGCTTATTTGCTATTACTTTTACCATCATATTTGTACATGTCGTATTTGCTGATGTTGCTCTGTTGTTGTTGTTGTGTTTGCTGTTGTTGTTTTTGTCTCTCTGTCTAATCCCCCTCCCTCCCCACAATTCCCCCCTCTGTCTTCCTTTTTCTCTCTTTCTATCCCCTCCTGCTCCGGCCCGGCTGCACCAAATGATAATATAAATACATTTAATAAAGTCAAAATACAAGTAAGGCAACAAGAGAAGTATCCTACACTTCTCTTTTGTAAAGTAAATCTGAACAGCCGATATGGGCATCTACATCTGCTATATGATTTGCCCGAGAAGCTGGGCAGGACATTATATAAAAAAAAAAAAAAAAGAAACCAGGTGCTACACAAAAGTTATTAAATTACGCATATATCTAAATGTACCAACATAAACTGACTCACTCAATACACACACATTTCAGCATTCATCATTATACACACACATTGTTAAATTACCATACCACCCCATTGTCCGGACAAATATAAACAACTAATGCACGCGTGCTTTTGTGGAATCGGCCGTCTCATATCACAAAAACCAGGTTCCATCATTGCTCATAAAACGGCGATTAACCCGTTTCATTGGAGCAGCACCTGCGTTATCCTTCCTGACCAACACGGATAATCGGCCTAAGGCGCTGTAGAATTACCAGGAATCACCCACCAATCCTACAGTACATCGTGTCTGGTCAGTCCATATAGTTTCACCAAGGCTCTACCATACGGAGCCCTTAACTCTATCCATCTATACTGCAGCAAATTTCCAAATTCGTGACAACTTGGCTCAGTTGATCTCCTTTACCAGAGTCACTGAACGATCACCTTATATCAGGCTTTTTACCCGGCTGCAGTTTCCACATAAACAGATATGTCGCACCTTCATAGACGTCATCAATTTATATGGGCCAAATGTCACACCAGTTAGCAAATCTTGCCTATAATTTAGCTGTATCCAACTCTGACTAATCTGATGCACTTGCAGCAAGAAGCATCCTCTGCCAGCAACGACAGAGGATGAAGAGGTTAAAAGAAATTTTTCGTCTCACATAGTCTACGCTTCAAAAACACTCCAAACCACCAAAATTCTATCAACAATCCCCTTATGTTAAAAACAAGAAATCACAAGTTTTCAACAAACACACAGACAAATGATCACATATAAAACAACTCAATCCAACCATAATTTACCCCATTCCAGGTTGTTTTTGGAGAACCTGACTAAACCTATCTTTTATCAAAAATAGATTCAGCAATTAGTCTTATCGATCCGGCTCTCTCCAGGCAGAAAATGTTTACACTTTAAGCAAAACGCTTACCTTGTTATGCGCGCGTGCAGCACACTGTCTGCCTGACAGAGAGAGCGGGAGCGGCTGTCGATCTGTAGCTTCTAAACCATCCTGTTCGTGACGCCAATTTGTGTAGTGGATTGTCCGAAGCTTAAGCAGGCAACAAAAGTAGTTTAGTACAACAAATTTATTTACCCATTATCAGAAGTGCAGGTTGAATTAAGTTGGCCGTGCAGACAGACCACATGTTACTCCGGAGTAAACAAGACACACACAAGCCAAAATCACTCCCGAGTTCCGGTCTTCTGCCATTTTTTATATGTCTCTTGTGCGTCATTGTTTTTTATCGAGTGAGTCATGATTGTTTTGTTTTGGTTTTGTCTGTTCCAAAACAACCTTGTATCTCTTAGTCATATTTGGAAAATCTAAACATTCTGTAGACAGGTTGGCATAACTCCATATTCACCTTTGTCCCACAACTGGTCCATTCAATGGCACAAAATAGAAGAGAATTGAAAATGAGCGGACATTCTTAAAAGACAAGAAATATAGGTCAAAAGGTCAGAAATTCTACGACACTTGATTTTATGATACAGCCTTAGCATAGGTTTGCGTTGTAATAATTGTCATTTTAGTTACAGTTTGTATTACAGGAATAGGTCGATACATGTGAAAATTCAACCTTTTTTTAGTTCCTGAATGTTTGTTCTTTTTTTAGGCACACATTATCTGCGAGGGGTCAACAACAGTCTTCAGCCTTGGTCCACTGCAGACGGCAGGAAGCAGTTTGGCCTCAAGCCGGCTAACCCCACTGAGGAAGGGCTAGCCAGCCTGCACAGTGTGTTGCTACGGAAACAGCCGTACCTTTGGCGTGCGGCTCTTCTTTACTATACAGTTTTCCATGCCGGCAAAATGAGCTTCAGCCAGCTCTTCAGCCACATTGCACGCTTTGTTAAGGATCCAGACGTCCGCTGGGAATACTGCCTGCGCGCCAAGAGGGGACAGACGGACACGTCGCAGCCCGGTAAACACACACACACACACACACACACTGTAGTGAGCAATAGACGTGTCCTTACATATCACGTAACAAGTCAGACCAACATTTTGTGCCTAATGTATTAAGTGTTAAAATTAGTCTTGTAATTTTTACATCTAATCAGGCATGTTCATCTTCACAGGCTGCTTCAGCAAAGACCAGGTTTACTTGGACGGGATCCTCAAGATACTTTGCCATCGGAGGGACATTGACTTCAAGATGTTGACTTCCCTGGGAAAGGTCAGTATAAGAACTTTCTGTAAGCAATCCACAGGATGTGGCACAGGAGTGGGACCAGACAAGCTCCGCTCCTTCCGGTTAATCACTTGAGCAAAAATGTGTGCTTGTAAAGTTTTTTTTATCATGTTCTAAATAAAACTGATTGATTGACACTAAAATACTAGAATAGATACTCGTTAAAAGAAACCCCACAAGTCTGAAAGACTGTTGGCCTTATTTTACGCTTTCCTTGTATAACTCCCACAAAATGATGCACTTTTTATAGTGGAACCCGTTTAAGTGGACCAACTCATCAATTCTGGTCCGCTTTTTCTTTTTACTACAAAGTGCCTGCTTAAGTCAACATCGACATACTTAGTCAACTGCTTTTATCGATATAAAATTAGAGTTTAGCAAGTATTAGCAATAGAGGAATGATACTGGTACCGTTGCTAAGTGTGCGAGGAGTTAGCTATCAAACGGCGCCAAGTTTTTAAAATTAGAGTTTTGTATTAACATTTGTACGCTTTTAACCTGTGGTTTGAATTTGTATTTGTTTTCCTTGGTTGAACTTCTGAGGTTCTTCCAAACAAGTGAACGTAAAGCACGTGTTCATTGTGCTAACATTAGTAACCATAGCAAAACACAACTACGCTGACCACCTTGACTCCTGCAGGTGTCCTATGAAGATGTGGAGAGGCTACGTTACTTAGCAGTGACCACGAACGCCAGAATCCCACATTTCATGCGAGATGAAGACCGCTACCTTCAACACTTGGATCACATTGTAGCTGTCAACAAACTGGACGATGCAGCATTGCAACACATGCTACCATGAGCACCAGCACCTGGATGCTGCTTATTATGCGGCACTTCTGAATAGCACTTAAATTATTCAGTATTAGCGCTGCTCTATCTGAGCAACTTTTAGAACTTGAATGATACAAACAAAAAGAGAGAAAAACACTACTTTTGTCCAGCGCATGACTGTAAGGCTTTTACACATAACATCACCTTCACTCGTTCCTGCTATGATGTTACCTCAATATGCACAACACACCGTGAAACTAGGCCTGGGCACATTACACAGTTTGCTGGATGGCAGATTGTTCCACAAATTATTGCTGACCAACAATATTATTGTCAGCATCATTTTGAGACCAAATTAAACACAAGTGTAATCATAATATAATATACAACAATATTAATAATGTAAGTCACCCTTTCAAACGCAAACAAATTTTGTCATTAGTATTTTTCATACAATAAAAATAAAAATTACTCTCAATCTCCGTTAGCAAAAATTTCACTTCAATAAAAATTTGGCATTTTGAAGTGCTGTTTTTTCGACAGTTGGAAAAACTGTCTCTGCTTTTAAACAAATTCATGATACTGGCTCTTTTGACCATATTGATGGGCTCATTTTGCACAAAGCAATTTATCACAAATTATCGATTTAATTTATTGTTGGAGTAATAATCAGCCCAGGCCTTTATGTAACTATACCCTAAATGTAGTATTATTACCACTGAAATGCCTGTATAAACTGCTGCTTATTGATTTAAGAATCACATTATCCATGCAATTATTATAATTTTTTAAAACTTTGTGACGTCAAACTCAATGTTCCTGGCACTAGCTGGCATTGCTTCGATGTCGTAGACGCTTTAAAAAGGACACCAAGAATGCTTCATATTGTAGTCTAGCGAGGCCACGCATCCTTAAAATAACAAGTGCCAGTGGTTTGGGGAGGATTTACAATAATAAGAGTTTTTCAAAGCAGGGATCACTGGGCTGATGGGCCGACATAGGCCACAAAAACACTGAGATAGAAATATTTAAAAAAATAAATAGACCTCTTTAAAAAAAATGTAAATAACCGTATAAAAAATCCCTTTTAGAAATGTGCTTTCTTGTATCACCCCTTGGGTGAAAGCTGGGCATTCCTGTGATTACTACGGCCAGTCTGTACAAGAACAGAAACTGCATCAACAGGTAGGCTGTGCTGAAGAACACCAGCCCAGTAAGGCTAATGATGAGACTAGAAAGCAAAATCAATGTTTTCCATAGGACTACAAGCTATCTGTAGTGTTGGGTTGGTAGATGTTGCTCTGTTTGCATAATTGGCCATAATGCAAACTATTAAACTATGCAAACTAGTTTTTTTAGTCATGTTTTTTATGTCACAAGACTGAGTGCTTTTAGATGTTGGTGGGGCTCATTGAGAAGAGCAATACATGCTTTTACGTTAGCGTTTCCTGTAAGACCAAAACATTTTGCTGGATTTGTCACTTTTTTGGAAAACACTAGATGGGTCTGAATATTCACTAAATATAGCGAAAAAAGACGCAACATTTGCAACACCGATCCGTCTTGCGATGTCTTCTTATTCTCTGGCAGACCCGCCATTAATGAAGTGTGTTAAAAAGACGATGCTATCAACTGCACGAAGTTGTAACAACAAGCTGTATGCACAGATAGTCCCATTATAATGTGTTAGCACCCAATCAAATTAATAAATGAATTTATGCGAAATGGACAAATATCACTTCCCTTGCATGCTAACGTGCTAAACCACTTGTTTGTCTACCACGGGAAGAGGTTCATTGTTTTGTCATTTTGGAATATAGTTCAAAGGAACTGTCCAGAACTTTTGCATTGAAGATGTTGCTATTCTCGTCCAAATGCTTGTGGAAGACTGGAATTCAGTGTTACTCATGCACATGAAACCACCGTTTTATCAAGTTCTATCTGGGAAACAATGCTTTGGCTTTCACTGATGGTAGGTCAGTGTTTGCTTTCTTTTTTTAAATATTTTAATTTTATGTTATGTATTTATTTGTTTTGTACGTTGTTCATTGCCAATATATTCCAGCCCTGTAATAAAAATATATAGTATGTAATTTGAAATCAAGTCATTGACCCAGTAGTAATGATAATATGGTCTCTGTTATTAAAATACGGTATATACTTTTTGGTGAACCAGCAAAGTAGGCAAAAAAATGCATGCAAGTTTGTCTTTGTTGTTTTTAGAGAAAAGTGGTGTAAAAGTTGTGGCAAGGCCATACTTACTTCATCAAACAAGTTTTTTCACACTTTGAAGTATAATATTTATAGGATGTTTTGAGTATTCGAGCAAAAGTGTCATTGTCGTGCCTTTCCATAGAAGATCATACTTAGAGCTAATGATGTGTGCCTGCAGCTTATTGACACATTTCACATATCAGACCAGTCCTTTTGGGTCAGAAGATCACTAGACCGGTGGGGGAAACCAGGTAACGACAAACAAATGGTAGAAGCTTCGCAGCCTTCCCAGCTTTAAAGCATTACTTTTATGTTTACTGCATTTCTGGTGTCTGTTTTTGACTTGAAATATTGTATTTGTATGCTGTTGTGTTTTCATCATCCAAACAACCACCTGGAAATCATGAGGTTGATATGCAGTTCAATAATTAAAAAGAACACATACTTGATAATAATCTATGACTTTGTTTTATCTAATATTAAAAACAATGCTGACATGGTTATACATTACATACAGTACACCTAGTTAGGCTAATAGAGTAGAAATAATTTGTAAATGTGGTGCTTCATGGCTGGCATACGCACGTTTCTTAATACTTTTGATCCTTAGGGGCCATTTAAAATTGACGCCAGCAAACTGTTCTAATAAACAAATAGGAAAACAGTTACAAAACTCCTCAGACTGAGTGATGTACACATCGTAAAAATACAAACTATTGACAGTGATGAACAATTAACACACCGACGTGTCTGTAATTACATGAGTGGATATACAATCCTACGCAAAGTGGTGCAAAAAATACAGTTCAATCAATCAATCAATGTTTATTTATATAGCCCTAAATCACAAGTGTCTCAAAGGGCTGTACAAGCCACAACGACATCCTCGGTACAGAGCCCACATACGGGCAAGGAAAAACTCACCCCAGTGGGACGTCGGTGAATGACTATGAGAAACCTTGGAGAGGACCGCATATGTGGGTAAACCCCCCCCCCCCCCCCCTCCCCCTCAGTTAGAAACAATGGTTGCTTTAGCAGTAATAGAAGGAGCCCCTGGCTGCCCCTCTCTACAAGCGAGAACGCACTGCGTGGGGCTTCACGATCCATGGGGCCCCATTTTTGCATGGAGGCCCATGTCAATTACTGAATGACAGTGCGATTCATATGAAATTTTACAGCAAACCTATTTCCACCCCTTTCCTGCTTCATAATTACTGAGAATTACTGCTGTCAATTTAAAAAAAAAATCAGTTTAATCAAACTTTTGATTTTGAATTACCGTAATCATAAATTATTCCTCACTTGCATATTTCAAATTAACTAAAAAATAAGAGCAAAAGATTTGTATACTAATCCAATTTTATTGTCAGAATATCATACAGGAACATTTAAAAATGTTCCCTTTTGCTCAGAACTTTCTAAAAGTTATCTAAAGTCCCATCTGGGTGTAATTTGAAGCAACATTTTACAGTGAGCACACCAGTTAGCATCTTCACCCTAATCTTGAGTTTGAGTTTGAGTTTATTTCGAACATGCAAGCATACAACATGATACATCACAATTTCCAGTTTCTCTTTTCAACATGTTCGAAAAAGAGTAGGAAGAAGCAGAGCTTATTTAATCCTACCCCTTTTCTTTACATAACAGTTGCAAAACTTTTTGTTCACTTCCTGTTCACAATTTTTTCACAATAAACTCCATAAGTAATCACAATAAAAATAAATAAATAAATAATAGTAAGAATTTAATAATAATAATTGGTTAAGTAAGTCATATTTCATATGATGAGATAAATAAGATTACTTTAAGAATGAATGAATGGATGGATGAAATAAATTGAGAATGTTTGTCATGGTTCTTCTTCTTTGTACTTTGTAAACACTTTAAGTTTGAAGAGTTTCTTGAAGTGTATCATATTAGTACATTGTTTGATTGCTTTGCTTAATCCATTCCATAATTTAATTCCACATACTGATATACTGAAGGTCTTAAGTGTTGTACGTGCAAACAAATGTTTTATATTACGTTTTTCTCTAAGATTATATTTCTCCTCTTTTTTTGAGAAGAATTGTTGTATATTCTTGGGTAGCAGGTTATAGTTTGCTTTGTGCATAATTTTAGCTGTTTGCAAATTCACTATGTCGTGGAATTTCAGTATTTTTGATTCAATAAATAAAGGGTTTGTATGTTCTCTATATCCAACATTATGTATTATTCTAACTGATCTTTTTTGTATCACCGTTAATGAATGAAGTGTACTTTTGTAATTATTTCCCCATATTTCTACACAGTAGCTCAGATATGGTAACACTAGTGAGCAGTAGAGAATATGAAGGGATTTTTGGTCTAGAACATGTTTTGCTTTATTCATTATTGACGTGTTTCTTGCAACTTTATGTTGTATATTTTTTACGTGAGATTTCCAGTTCAATTTATCATCAATCATTATACCTAGAAATTTGGTTTCATTTACTCTTTCAATTTCTATTCCGTCTATTTGTATTTGTGTTTGACTTTCTCTTCTACTGTTACCAAATAGCATTATCTTAGTTTTACTGAGATTCAACGATAGTCTGTTTTTGTCAAACCATCTTTTTAATTTGTTAATTTCTTCTGTTATTATTTGTATTATCTCCTGTGTGTTCTCTCCTGAACAAAACGCTGTTGTATCATCCGCAAATAATACTAACTTTAAATCTTTTGTAACTTTACAAATGTCATTTATATAGAGATTGAATAATTTAGGTCCTAGTATTGATCTCTGAGGTACACCACAGGATATATTTAGCGTTATAGACGTGTGTTCGCCTAGCTTCACGTATTGTTTCCTGTTCGTTAGATAACTTCTTATCCAGTTTAAGACTAACCCTCTGATGCCATATCGTTCTAGTTTTTTGATTAAAATATTGTGATTAATTGTGTCAAATGCTTTAGTTAGATCCATAAAAACCGCTGCCGCACATTTTTTACTATCTATTGCATTGGTAATTTCTTCTGTAATTTCAATTAAAGCCATTGAAGTTGAAACATTAGCTCTGTATCCATATTGGTTCTCTTCGAGTATTCTATTTTTATTTATGAAACTTTCTAATCTGTTATTGAACAGTTTTTCAATGATTTTAGAAAATTGTGGAAGGAGAGAAACAGGTCTATAATTTGTAAATTGATGTTTGTCTCCAGTCTTATAAATTGGTGCAACTTTAGCTATTTTCATTTTGTTTGGAAATGTACCTGTTTGAAATGATAGGTTACTAATATACATTAATGGTCCTGAGATCTCTTCAATAACCTTTTTTATCGTTTCCATATCAATTCCGTTACAATCAGTTGAAGTCTTAGATTTACATTTTTTTGCAATTGTAACTATTTCCTCCTGTGTCACATTACTGAGGAACATGGAGTTGGGATTTCGCTCTATGGTATCATTATAGTCCTCAATTGGAACTGGGTCTGGAATCCTTTCTTCCAATTTTGGTCCAATATTTATAAAATATTTATTGAAGCTTTCAACTACTTCCTTTATGTTGTCATTTTTTTTATTTTCATCTAAGAAGTATTGAGGGTAGTCCCTCTTGGTTCCATTTTTAATAATGCTATTGAGGATGTCCCATGTTGCTCTCATATTATTTTTGTTCCTGTCCAATAATTCACTGTAATATTATTTTCTACATGATCGTAGTATGTCTGTTAACTTGTTTTTATACTTTTTGTACCTAATTTCTGCCTCTATAGTTCTTTGTGCTATACATTTTCTATATAGTGTATTCTTCTTCTTACAAGCATTTTTTAATCATTTTGTCATCCATGGTTGATTATTCTTTCTCTGCTTGTTACTGAGTTGTATCCATGGACAATGTTTGTCAAAGTATTATGAACTTGTTTAAGAAATGTTCATATGCTTCATCAACCTCTTTTTCATTATACACATTGTCCCAATCTTGCTTTTGTAGCTCAATTTTGAAGGCAGTCATCCTCTTCTCTGCGCATAGTCTTCGAAATGTCCTTTTGTCTTCCATGTTCTTCTTGTAGTTTCCATCATATATTGTAAAAACTGGCAGATGATCACTAACGTCGGTTATAAGTAGACCACTTGTAGTGTTATTATCAAAATCATTGGTAAAAATATTATCAATAAGCGTGGCACAGTGTCCTGTGATTCTGCTTGGCTTTGTGATTTTAGGATATAGACTGATGCTGTACATTGTATCAATGAAGTCATCAATAGACTTTTGCTTGTTGGGGTTCAATAAGTCAATATTAAAGTCACCACATAAGAACATTATTCTTTGACCATTGTCCAAGTAAGTTGCCTTGATCCATTCTTCAAATGTTTCTACATTTGCCTTAGGTGATCTATATATACAACTGATGAATATGTTTTTGCTTTTTTCCTGACATATTTCAATGGTTATACATTCTAAGATATTATCTATAGCAAATGAAATGTTTTTTACCACTTTGTAGTTCAGGTTCTTCATCACGTACACAGCTACTCCTCCTCCATTTTTGTTGGTTCTGTTGATGTAGTTTAGCTCATATCCCTCCAGATCAAAATCTATTCCTTTTTTATCATCAATCCATGTTTCTGTGGCAGCAATCACTTTGAAGGGTTCGTTGATGTGTTCCAAAAAGTTCTTAATGTTGTTGTAATTTGCATACAAGCTTCTAGTATTAAAATGAATATTTGACAATTTGTTATCACATTCAATGTTGCTATTATATTGATCATCTGTATAATAAAAACAACTATTACTGATGTGGGAGAAAAAATTTGTATCTGGATCTATATCATTTTCCAAATCCTGGTTTTTGTGATCTTTGTTGCAGAAATTTTTTAGTTCCATATTTTCTTGTTCAACAATCTTTGATGTTGTTTCAATAATCTCTATAAGTGTAGGTGGATGCAATCCTGAATGTAGGTCCTCTTGTTTAGTCGTCCCTTGGAACATAGTAGTGCCGATGCTGAATTTAGGTGCTTGTTTTCTGTCAGAGTCCATTATCATCGTTGTTGCGGTAGCTGTGTAAACTTTAAAAATTATCCAGGTCCTTGATGTCATGGACAACAATTACTCTTCCTTCTGGACCTCCATTCAGCTTGATGTAGATTTTACAGCTACCGCTCCAAGTTCCCTGGATTTTTCCCTGCCTTCTCAAGTCGCGTGCTTTCTTGGCGATTCCAGCATTACGTTTTGTGAGATGCTCATTCATGTACACATTTGTTCCCTTCAGCTTCTTTCCCTGTCTCAGCAATGCCATTTTAGATTTTCTGTTTACGAGTTTCACGAGCACGACTGGAGTGGCGTTGTTGTTTCTTCCGTTCAGTGGGATGCATGTTTCGATGGTATTAATGTCAATTTCAATTTCTTTTGATTGCAGAAAGTTGACCACTTGCTGTTCTGCTGAGACCATATCCATTTAATCTGGTTCACCTTCATTATTCACAGCTTTCGCATAGGATCTTGGTTTAATTCGGTGCCCTGTCACAATGATATCATTCATTCGTTTATCCTGATCCATTTCATCTATGATGTTCCTCAGCATGTTGTTGTCTTCTTGAAGGATCTTCATTTGTTTGCTCATTTCAGTGGCTTCTTTATTTCTGGAGTTGTTCTCTTTTTTAATTTCTTTAATTTCTTCTATATCCTCTTTTCATCCATCCATCAATTCTTCCCATTTTTCTATCATTTCTTCTTTAAATTCCTGGAGTATTTTTTGTAGTATCCCTTCTTGAATCCCATCATGTCCTGTGCCCAGCTTCAAATCAGTCTTTCCAGTCAATCCTTTAACTTTTGGCATCGCGGCAGTCACTGACGTCAGCGCCTCTTATGTCTTAAGGGCAGTTACTTCTTTAGCGACTTGCGGCACTTTTAACTTGTTTTTTCAACAATTTCGTACCTTGCGCCGTTCAGAGATCAATTTGAGGTGTCAGCCTGTCAACTTATATCACTCTGCGACGTCGGGATCACTTTAAAACAGCTGTAAACTCGCCGTAGCTTTTGGTTGCTAGGCAACCGCTTTGAACTGTGGGAGGCGCCTTTGGCTTGAGGCTAACGGCTCTTCCACTCGCCTTATTTCAGCGTATCAGTGCCTCTCCACTGACCAAAATCAGATCGAAGATGCCAGGTGACTCTCCTGTGGCTGTGATCGCAAATCAGTGGTCAAATCAGTGGTCAAAATCT